>NW_008607414.1:28392-63594 GCF_000691845.1 Merops nubicus | reverse complement strand
CTTCTTACTCCCACTACATGCATTCCACTACTTCACTGTGCATCTTGGCTTGTATCAGAAACAGTGTGGCCAGTGGAACTGGGGCAGTGGTTGTCCACCTGTACTCAACACTGGTGAGGCTGCACCTCAGACGCTGGGTTCAGTTTTGGGTCCTTCACTACAAGAAGGATGTTCTAGTGCTGGAACATGTCCAAGGAAGGGTAACAAAGCTGGTGAAGTGTGTAGAGCCCATGTCTTGCACGGAGTGGCTGAAGGACCTGGGGTTGTTTAGCCTGGAGAAAAGGAGGCTCAGGGGAGACCTTGTCACCCTCTACAACTACTTTAAAGGAGGTTGCAGTGAGGTGTGGGCTGGTCTCTTCTCCCAGGTAACAAGTGATAACCTGAGAGGAAATAACCTCAAGTTGTGCCTGGAGAAGTTTTGATTGGATATTAGGGAATATTTCTTCACAGAAAGTTATGAATCATTTGAACAGGCTGCCAGGGAACTGGTAGAGTCCCCTTTGCTGGAGGTATTTAAAAGATATGTAGGTGAGAGGATGAGGGACATGGTTTAGTGGTAGACTTGGTAGTGTTAAGTTAATGGTTGGGCTCGATAATCTTGGAGATCTTTTCTGACCAGAAGAATTCTATGATTCTATGAAACATTGTTTTTCAAATTATACTGATGGATCAACAAAAGTCAGAGTATGTGAGTACAGGCAGATTGATAAATGGATGCAGGACTGGTGCCACAGGCAATGATTTGGCTACTCAAACCATGTGACTCTATTTGAGAAACCTGGTCTACTGGGGGCCAGTGGGGTCCATCTGTCAGAAGGGGAGGAATATCTTCAGTCATAGGCTTGCCAAGTTGATGAAGGAGGCCTTAAGCTAAAGTTGCCAGGGGAGGAGGGAAACCTCAGTCCATCCCACTCCTACCAGTCTGATGTCAGCAGGAGAGCACTTGAAGAGAAGCACAAAGGAATTCCAGCCAGTAAGTCAGCTTCAGCAGCAGTCCTAAAGGCCTTTTTGCAAGCACACGTAGCATGGGGAACAAACAAGAGGAGTTAGAGATGTGTGCACACCTGCAAAATACTTGGCACTGTCCCACATGACATCCTTGTCTCTAAATTGGAGTGACAAGGGTTTGATGGATGGTGAATGAGGAACTGGCTGTGGATTGGATGAGGATTTGACCTGTGCAAATCTCTTGAAATTAAACAAGGCTGAGTGAGAGGTCCTGCACGTGGGTTGGAGCAACCCCAAGCACAGATACAAGCTGGGAGATGAGTAGACTGAGAACAGCCCTGTGGAAAAGGACTTAGGGGAGTTGGTGTGTGAAAAAGTCAATATGACCCTGCAATGGGTCCTTGCAGCTCAGAATGCCAACCATATCCTGGTTGAGAGAGAGAACTGTCCCCCTCTGCTTCATGAGTACTGTCCCTGGAGTACTACATCCCTCTCTGGAGCCCTCGACATACAAAAGACATAAACTTATTGGAGGGAGTGAGTCCAGAGGAGGGCCACCAATATGATCAATATGAGGCTGGAATACATCTGCTGTGAAGATAGGTTGAGAGCTGGGGTTGTTCAGCCTGGAGAAGAGAAGGCTCCAGGGACACCTTGTAGCAGCCTTCCAGTATTTAAAGGGGGACTACAAGAAAGGTGGAGAGAGACTTTACATAAGGCCATGTAGTGATAAGACAAGGAGTAATGATTTTAACTAAAGGAGTAGACTTAAATTAGATGTAAGGAAGAAATTATTCATTGAGAGTGTGCTGAGATGCTGCAACAGGTTGCCCAGGGAAGTGGTGGATGCTCCACCTCTGGAAGTGTTCAAGACCAGGCTGTATGGGCCTTTGAGCAACCTGATATAGTGGGAGGTGTCCCTGCCCGTGGCAGGGGGGTTGGAACTAGATGTCCTTTAAGATTCTTTCCAACTTAAACCATTCTATAATTCTATGCATTTAAATGAAGAGGTTTTGATAGGGTGAAACTCAGAGATTGACATTTCATTGTTAAATTAGTCCTTTTTTCTTTTTTTTTTTTTTTTTGTCATGGTGGAACTGGAAAGGTTAATGAGAACCTGCAATTTACAGTAGAAAGTTACTTGAAATATTGACTTTTCCCCCTTGTTGGAGAGACCCTTTGCTGCCCAGCAGGGACTGTGTTTCTAAAGCACATCTGTTGAAGCTGTCTACCTTTGGAGCACATTTACCAAAGCTGTACCAGCATCAGTCATTACTACATGTGGAGTGCTCTTAACTGTCTCTAGATGTGTGTTAGCAGCAGGGAGACCTGTCTGCTGCTCACCACCTCCAGTTTGCCAGTCCCATTTGTCTCCAAGAGAACATGCTGTTAATTCTATGGAAAGAGAGGTAATTTGATTGGAAATTAGCCTCCAAAGGGGCAGACCAGCCTTCTTCCTTGAGAAATGCTGCTTCAGTGATAAGGCAGAGTGGGTTAACCAGGAGTGATGAAGTCAGTGGAAAAATATAAGCACATATAATACTCCAAACAAGAAAGAGTCTGACATTTTTATGTTCATTTTGGCTAGAATCCATACTGATGCCAGCATGAAATATTACGTTATTGGCTAAGCTTACATGCCATATTCAAAATATATGGATTGAGTATGACTGGGGTACCTAACCTTTCTACAGAGCCAAGCAATATGAGAAAAAGAATGTCTTATTTTTAACAGTAATCTCATAATGAGTTAGGAGCTGAAGCAAATTTTGTTGATTTGAGAACTGCATTCAGAAGTCTCTATTCTACCAAACTAGTTTTAGTCAAATAGTGGCATAGCTGTAGAAACAAGGCATCATCAAACGGGTCCAGTGTAGAAAAACCTGGATTTTAAAGTCTAAATTTTCCTCATAGTGTAACATATCAGTTACAATTTGACAGAATTACTTCAAAATGACAGCAGCAGCTCAGTTTGCAGTTGAGGATATCACTGAAGAAAGTGTTAACACTATTTTCACTACACTCATTAAGAAGTGAGGATCTTTTCTGAACAGTTGAGGTGGGTTCATCTGGTTTTTCTCCTTACTAGATCAGAGCCTAATAAGTTTTTCTACACTACGTATGGTTACTCAGTCAGGTGAGTGATCAATGGCCATGATGAGACCAAAAAGAAGTTTACTAAACCCAGACCACTGCTTGATTTGAAAATAGCTTTTTCTTTATTCGTTTATGACAGTCTATGGTGCACAGGTTTCATTAACATAAATCTTTGATGATGTTTACTATCTCTATATATGTGTTGTACAATGAGGTGTATCTTTTTCTGGGTTAATGAGGCACCTGGCTATTTCATTCCCAACTTTTAGTGTTGGGACTGAAAGCTGCAAATGGCTGGGAAAATCAAAGAGATTATATTAAAATCCACAGTCATCCAACTCAGTCTTGTGTATGTTTCTTAGTTCATCTTCTGCTAAATACTTGCAAGATCAGGCCTAAATAATACCTAGCTTTATATTAAAGCTCTCTATGCTTATGTAGGCTGTCATTAGTTTTTCTAACAATTCTCTCCAATGTGTCACTATTGAACAGATAAACTCAACAATAAGATGATAAAGTAACTGAAACAACAAGGGATTGGTTCCAGGACAAAACCTTTCTGTTAGTTTTATGCCTGGTGTATCATTTTAGATAGGAAGACAGAGATTTAAATTGCAGAGAAAGTATTCTGGAAAACACACACGATGTCACATGTTTGCTGTGGTTTTCACTCCATGATTCTAAAACTTTGTTCCCGTCTCTTAATACAGCTCCAGATGCCCTGGTAATAAGCTATGCAAGTCAATCTATCATAGATCACTGACTCACCCTGGAGAAAATGTAAGATAATGAACATCGGGTAAAAAAAGAGAGAAAATGGGAAAGAAATGCAAGAAACTTATGTTTTAATTCCCTTACGATGGAGAAGTTAAAACAGGTTTGGAACTTTGCATTTCTGTGAGCAACAGGTTGCAGGAAGGGTAAACAAAAGCTGAGTAAGAGCAAGAGCTGAGATGTGACAAAATGAGACAGTGTTTAAGACACAAACACAAAGCACAGCCAGTATTTCTTCCTGCTCTCTGTATTTAATACACACTGAATGTATTTTTAAAATATATTTCAATTTTGCAGTTTGAGGAAATACTAGTAATGTATATTTATTTTACTGGAAAGTATATTGAACAGGACAGTGTTGTTCCACTGACAAATATTCTGGCATCCCAAATCCACTTCTTTCATGTCATACCATAAACATTTTGTTTGTGTAGGTGATCTATGACCCACAAACGTAGCCCTAGGAAGTTAGAATACACACAGAAGAAAGAACTTGCAGATTTGGCTTTTAGTTTAACCTTATTTTTAAGAAAAGCAAAATAATACAAAAAGAAGGCTTCTTGTCACAAGAAAATTTTTCAGGAAGGACTTTGTTAAAAAATTCCCCAGTGGTACAACATCTCAAAGACCATGGAGCTCTCTAGGAGTGAAAAGTGCCTTCTGAAGTGGAATTAGGACTTAATTTTTTATTATTATTGAATTGTGTGCACCTAGCAGCAACGAGCACACTATATGAGCAAAAGATGAGCTTGTCCAGAAGGTGATGCAAATCTTAGGTGGGCTGAAAGTGTTTATTTGCATCCATGATCTATGTAGTGATACCAGGGCAATTTTATTCCTAATTTAGGTTCCTCAGTAGGCTGTCTAACTTTCCATGAGATTAAGCCATTCTTTTGTGTCACGCTTGAACTCTGAACACTCTCCCTTTTCTGCTTATCTCCTTGTGAACATTAACAAAGCAAGCTTGGAGAATTCATCAAACCCCATAGCTAGGCACTGCCCATTTATGTAAATATAGGGGACTTTCAGCCTTAAAGTATCTGTTGGAATAGTTCCAGAGCACCCCCTGCTATACTCGAGGAGGGATAGAAATGCAGCAATATGCCACACAACTGTGGCAGAAAGACTTTTCTGAAAGAACCTGCAGTCTTTTCCCATGTGATATGTCAAAGGTAGATCTGCTCTGCTCTTGTCTTTTGCTTCAGGGAGTCGAGGCTGACTGTATCTTCCACAGAAAAACAAGGTATGATAAGTATGGGAGCAATTCTGATGGCTTGATTCATGCAACCTGAACTCTATTTAGGTATAGGTTTCAGATCTACTGTATGCAGGGAAACAAATTCTGCTAGAAATCAGAAGAAAAACCTGTTTGCCAAGCTGAATATCAGGAAGCACTTTAACTGCTTGTGGATACTGGCTTATGAACATTTATGATATAAATAATTCACTGAACAAATGATATGATATTATGTATGTATGTACCTATACGTATATCACACACTTATCTGGGGAGAAGGTCAAACAAGATCAATATGCAAATTTCTATGTTTTTGTTTGTTTGTTTTCTCAGGTTCATATGCCACTAGTAGCAACCAAAAATCAATAATTTCTCTGAAATCAGAGTTCATCAGACAGATATGAAACTGGGCATGACATGACTTGCTCTCCACCTCTACACTGTGTTAAATTGTTAGAGCAAAAACAATTCCCTTGCTTAAAAATAAGGGGTTGAAGAGTGTAAGATTGAAAGGGCCAATGTTAAGATCTATTTCTCTGAGCCTGACTGTGCTTTAAAAGTAACTTAAAAACTTTGCGCTTTTAAAAATATTTATTCTTTTTAGTTATTTTCCACATCATTGCATCTAGTGTTATGAAGAATTGAAGCACAAAAAGTCTCAGTGACGCTGACTGAGAGAGTGACTCATTGGGCATTTGGTGATGGCTTTCATTCAGTGAAAGCCTCAGTGATGAAGCAGAAGAACAAAGACCTGTATTTGTCACTCTGGGAGGGAGAAAGTCAAGGATGTTTTAAGAAGATAACATTTTACTAGATTTCAAGTTGAAGCCTGATTCAGGCTTAAATGCTGCCTTTAGGCATAGTCCTAGGCATGGGGGAAATGAGAATGTATAAAGCCTCTTGAGTCATTGCTGAGCAGTACCTTTAAGGTCATTCAAAAGAGATGACTTCAGCAATCCTGTTCTTTTTTAGGCTGGAATGAGAGTAAGGGCTTTATTCAGCTTACTAACCCTGCCTAGTTATAGACAAGTAAAGCTTTCTCACCTTAAAGAAACTTTAAGTGCATGGGTTTGGGTGAGATTCAAGTTATCTGGTTATAATCTGAATGCTTAGAAATAAAAAAAGAAGGCTTTGTGAACCTTTTCTCAAAAAGTCTCTTTTCAGTAGTGGTGTAAAAGCATGGAGAGGTACTGTAGGACATAATGGGTATTTTTTTGGTCTCACTTATATTTTGGTCTTTTTTTGGTTGAAAACACACTTGGTAGTTGCTTTACCAGCTTGTCAGGACTCTGCACTTATTTGGGGGTGAAATTCTAGACCCTTGGGGGTGACCACTGGCCTAGGCACTTGCCCACACTCTCCCACACACCCTGCCACTCATAAGTATCCAGCCCTGGGACAGATCTCTGGGTGATGTTCTTAAGAGATAAATTATGTAACTCTAAACAAAACCTGGCAAATCTTCAAAACACACAGCACCGAGACCATGCTGGCCTGGAAGCTCTAAGGATAGCCAAAACTCTCAAAATCTGAAAGGGTTTCTTCCCCTGTTTCCCCCACAGATTGGGTGAGGTCAATGAAAAAGGACAAGGCTGCATACACACACACATTTAACTGCATAGCCAGTGACGCCATCAGATCATAAATTGCTATCACTCAGTAACACAGGATGAGACTCCTGAAAGCAAGGAAACCTCCAGGAGGTGGGGGAGCAGCCAGTGACACCATCAGATCATAAGTTGCTATCACCCAGTAACACAGGACGAGACTCCTGAAAGCAAGAAACCTCCAGGAGGTGGGGGAGCTGAACAGAGACCAATGCTGGGGCAGGCCAGGAGCCATGACCACTGATGCCTGAGGCAAGCAACAGCAAGCAGTGGCAGAGCAGGAATCAGCATGGCTTTCTGCCCAACCAACCCAGTGCAGCAGCCATCTCCCCGTGGAAAATAAAGTAGGGTAAACATTGTCATCTTCTTGGTTCTTAAACCCCAGTAGACCAAACAAGGTGCTAATATTCAAAGGGCATCAACCTTCATCACCTCAGCTGTTGCTACACTAAGCACCAGTGCATCAGAGAGAAGACAATAAGGTTTACTTGTTTGCTTTTCCTTTCAGTAGGTCATTTCAGATCCCCTGAGATGTGTTTGGAAGAAGCACAGGTCTAGCTTAATCACTGCAGGATATTACCCTTGGAACTGTCAGGTTCTCAATTATTTCAAAGGATCTGCTGCATTACTTCCTAAAAAAGAAAGAAATTGTGTTCTAGCTGTTAAAAAGTGCATGGCAGGCCTGATGTACTGCTGTACTATTCTTTAGGATGTTTCCTATCTGGCAGTCCAACAGTCCATAATATCCCTTATCCCACATACACACACACATGTAAAGGTTTTTTTTTTTTTTTCTGTGGCTTGCTTCCTAATTCATGCTCCTCCACAAAATTAAAGGCTCTTAATATTAATACCTTCACTAAGATAGTTCAGGATATTAATACTGTCATTAAAATATTTCAGAATAAGGAATGAAATCTGTATGTCACCCTTCCAGTCTCCTTTTTCTCTGAGCCCATTTTCTGTACTCAGTTGCGTTAGAAAAGGGAAGGAGCATAATTTTATTTTTTTTTTTTTTTTTTTTTTAAACTAGCTAAACTGCTGTGGTAGATCTGGATCTGTCTGTGTGAAATACTCCCTGAGCCTCAGTTCCTTCTTTTCTTGGCAGCGATGACTTCTCAGAAGTCCCAAGCTTTGCAATATCAGTGTGTTGTTAATATCTCTTCTGTAAACTCTTAAGTGAATCTGGCAGTTGGTAGTGATTATTAACCTTGCACTGAACCAGCAATTAATCTGTTCAGGCTGCAGACAAAGAAGAAAGAGAGAGAGAAGGAACGACAGAGCACAAACTTGCCTGCTCTGGCTCAGTGATTCTGGTGAATCCGAGTACCCTGATCTGATATTGTTCAAACTCATTAGTATTCTCTATCTAATCTGCAGATTTAATTCATTACATACATCATTTCCCCATAGCCTATACACCCATTTGTAATTTCCATGACACATTTTTCATCTGCATGCTTCAGCCTTGGCAGAGAAAACACGAGGTTAGGAAACAAAACACTTGATAAATACGTATTTAGTGGTGTGTGAAGTAATAAGAAGGAAAAACTGAAGCCTTTTTCTGCCCTGCTGCATTCTGCTGCATCATGCTGACTGGGGAGGGAAGCAAAGTTTGACTCCATATACCTTTAAAATGATCTTACTGCTGCTGGCATTTCATTGAACTTTAAGGAAGATGCATTATGGCTTTATTGTCATGCCAGAAATGAGTAAACACAATTGCATTTTCCAACATTGCCTGGCTTACCTTGGGTGGGAAGGCTGGTTCTAAGGTAAGGCATTTGTGACTGCATCTTCACCTGGTGTGATGCATTTGTTAGCTGCAGGATAAGTCAGGGATCTCTGCACTGAATGCCAAAGGGGCAAACTGATCAAAGGTGTAGGAGTGGCTGCATGGAGCAAAACGCAGAGCTCTGTCTCCAGTTATCACCAGCACCAGTTGCTCACAGAAGAGCAAAAGGAAAGGACAAGTATAAAAATAATTTTCCTGATGACTGTTACCCAGCAGGCTCCTGATTTTCCTCATTCAAAGGATCAAGTTTTCTTCCACGAGCCTGCTCCATCCTTTTCTGAACCTACACGGATTTTTAGCATCCACAGTGTCCTCTGGCTAGTTGTGAAACTTCTACCTACACATTGTGTGAATACTTTTCTTTGTTGTTTCTTTGTTTCAAAAATAGAACTTGCTAGTTTCATTATGGCCTCCAGTTCTTTTTGTAAGACAGAAAGAAAAATGATTCTCTCTTCTCTGACTACATGCCAGTCAAAATATATATACAGTTCCATCAGTCATTTCTTTTCCTAGCTGAGAAGACTTAGTCTATTCAATCTTTACTTGTTCAGAAGCTGTTCCATACCTTTTATCTTTCTTGTTGCTGTCTGTGAGCTTATTCCCATTCTGCTATATTCCTTTTGAGATGAAGGAACCAGAACGGCATATAACGTTGGAGATGCTGACACACACTGAAATTATACAGTGGAGGACTGTGTAATTGCATCCTTTCCTCTCCACTTACTGTAAGTTTTCCTATCGTCTCTTTGCAGCTCACCTTGCTAGGTGAAAATAAACACCTTTAAAGGCTAATGATTTAGGTACTTCTAAAGCCATTAGGTTACCTCTAGGTCTCACCTTTTTTATAGGTAGTATATCTTCATAATTTGCCACCATGACTGCATGTGTAATTGTATTCTGTATATCTTGTGATGGCTTTTTGCCTCTTTGCAAGTGTGAGGCACCTTGCAGAACGCTCTTTGGCTGTGAGAAGAAATATTTACATTTCTTGATCATCTCATTTCTTCTGATGTCCCCTTGCTTGTTGATATGTAATCACATGTTCATTTGCCTGATTTGACTTGGCATATCAAGAGAGATAAAGGAACCATCTTTGTTTCTAGAATGCTGAATCCTTTATTTTTTTCTTTTTTTTTTTTCCTACTTACCTATTTTCTGCAGGTTTGCAGTGAACATTTTTGTTTGGAAACTTGGAAACTTAGAACTTGGAAAGTTCTATTTGCAGTGAAGTTTCCCACTTTACAGGTCTAGTGAGAAATCTTCAAAGTTGATCATTACCTGAAAGATTTATTGATCACATTTTATCATATTAAAATTGTATCAAACATATGTAAAAAAAGATCACTGATGAAGTGGCTTAATACCTCCAGTTCATTATTTAAAAAAAAAAAAAAATTTCAAAATAAGTTCTTCTGGTTAACTAGTATATGGGGTCTGATTAAATAGTAGAAAAAATAATTAAAAAAAAAAAAATATAAATTGAAGAAAACACTAATGTTTGTAATCAGTCTTTTTTGGCCCTTGGGATGTCTGCTCCCTCTTCACTCCTCTAGGTGCTTGCATGAGCCACAGGATTCCAGCTTCTCACATACTTCACATATATATTACTTTTCTCTCGTATTGCTGTCTGCTATTTGGCTTATCAGGTTATTCACAGATGTGACAGAGGTGTCTGTGTGATTCTCCTGAGGTCATGTGTGTGGCAGGATCCTATAATTTTGGATGCTTCTTCCCTCTTGTTATGGTGTGGTCCAAACATCCACGGATGTTGCTTCTGGTTGTCCCCACAGGGAAGATGTTATCCTTGGTCCTTGTTTGGTCTGTCCTGACAGGACTACTAGGACAATGGACAGACTTGGTTTCCCTGGAGTCATTTAAATGATCAGATGTTATTACAGAACAGTTGCCCTGTGTTGGTGAACAGACTGTCCTCCTTGAGGACAAGCAGACTATTCCACAGTGCCTTTCCAGACAATCTCTACCTGAGCCATTTAATTTCCCTGTGTCTTAGTTCTCTAAACTGTGATATTGGATAATACACACGTTCTCAGATGTCTTCAAATGTGCTGTATAGGTATAAATAACTATTAATGACTGATTTTAAAGAAGTAGCTTGTTCTTTGTCTGCATTTGAACAGTATTTCTAGCGCACAATTTTTTTTTTTAAAAAAATCTATTTTTGTCATAAAAGCTTATGCCCTGTATATCAGCAATTTTAGCAGCCAATAGCAGAATCAAATTGCCAGGATACCTCATGCAAAACTCTTCTATGACGAGTAGGTGTTTCACACAGTCTGACTTGAACTCTCCAAAGCAGTGTCACATACTAGAAGTGGCAGCTCCTTCTCACCAAAGATATGTGGATCTTCAGAAGGTGCTTTTTTATCAGATGATGGGTAGTATTAGTGTTGAGTAAAAGTAAGTTCTTTTTGTATGGCCTGATTTCCTGTGGAAATAAGTCTTATGCAATCATGTGGTCTGTTTACCTTTCACTCATCCATTCCCATTTGTCTTTTTCTTTATCTGTCAGCCTGTTTTCTTCCTAACTCCCTGTAAGCCCTTTCACCAGTTTCAACCAGGTTTGAAAGAGGGGGAAAAAAGACCATTATGTCCAATAAATTATTTAAGTACGCGTAAGAGAATGAAATTAGCACACCTACTGAGAAAAAAAAAAAAAAGTAGAATTTAGCCTCATATCGTCCATTTGGTAGCAGCCAGACTGCTGACAAGTGTAGGTGCATTGGCCAATCAACTCATGCAGGTGCAGGACCACAGTGAACCTTTCAGAACTATTTCTCCTCCAGGGAACATGTTCCAGTGAAGGACTGGGGCTGTAAGGGTATAAACATGTGTGAAACTAGGTTTCATTATTCTTCCTTCTTGTTGAATATCTTGATGAATGACCTCTTTCATTTCCAGGATGATTTGACTTTTTTTTTTTTTTCAACAATATTCTTTGTATCTGATGAGGATCTGTGCACATTATTTTTTTCTTAATATTGCAAAGGAAAAGTTGTACATTGTTTCCTTACTGTCTCAAGATCCTTACAGGTGCAGGTTGCCATAAGCAAACAAAGGCTGATTCTCTACTAGAAATTATCTTCCAAAAGGCTTCTAAATCTTGGTGGTTCTTTCAGAGTCCTTATTAGGAAACATCTAATCTTCATTATTGATACAGTAGATCACAGTGTGAGAGATACACGTATGACAGCTGAATAGTAGTTGCAGAAAAATCTTAGTATAGAATTTTTCAGGAAAGACTAGAATAATTCAAAGTCTGCCCACATCTCCATACATCCTCTCTGACAAATCTTTTCCACCATAATTAGAATGACATTCACAATAGCAGCTACCATTTTCCCCACAAACATAAATAAACAAACATTCCCCAATTAGTTTCACACAATGACTGAGGGAGCAGAGCTGAAGATTCCATTAGGAGCCTTGCTATGCTAATCTAATTAGCCAGGGAAATGGATATTATGGAACTGGAATCAATAAAAACTCTGAAAAGCTAGTTTTACATTTCAGCCACAAAAAAAGATTATGCAGACATTTTGCTGTACTTTTGCTTATGATTTTCATGAGCGATACACAAACCAAACACGATTCCTATCTAGAAGGTCACATGTAAATAAGCAAACCCTGGCCTGAATATTTATTGCCATGAAAAAATTAGCAGAATTAATTTATGAGCTTCAATGTAATCCATAAACAATTTACACACTGTGGTGTTCTCTCAGTGAAAAGGAAATATATTCAACCTCTTAAAATAATTGTGGAACTTTTAACAACAAGCATTGCTTCAAAATCTAATTTTCACTCCTACCAGTTCTATAAGTTTTGATGGAATTTATAAGACTGCTCTCAGCAGCTGTCAAAGATGGAGCTCATCATTGTGGCTTTTGCATCATGGCTTTTAGTAGGAAAAGAAAACACTACCATTAAATCAGGGATAGAATTTGCAGACAGTACCTTAGTTTTTTCAAGGACATTTAACCTCTAAAGCTGTGTTTCCTACAGGTTGCAAAGTCCAAGAAATTTCCCTGAACCTTATCAAGAGTAAAATCTGCGTTTACAATCTCCTACAGAAGAAAAGGAAACCTACATGAAGTAATATTTTCTTATATATGTAGAAGTGCCTTTAGACTACAGTGATGGTGAAAGAAAAAATCAGCACTGCAAAGCAGCATGGCAGTGTCATTGCTGGAAAGGTTTTGCTACAGGGAAATTTCACACCAATGTGCCCTTCATCATCACTTCAGCCACTCTAAATTGTTTGTCTGGACAGCAAATGTAGCTCGCTCTGAAGCTTCTGTCCTCTTCTTACCTATTATTTTGCTATGCATCATGTAGCTTCTAGGCAGCCTAATTGTTTCTTCACACTATGTAAACCATTTAACTTCTCTGGCATCCTACAGAAATTAAGCTCGTCATGGATGCAGTGGCCCAGATGACAACACTTTCCCACAAAGTACTGCAGGGAACCATATTAGTGGCAAGGCTCAAAGAAAAGAATATATTATCTGTGACACATGGCTGTAAAGAAAACAGGAGGAGAAAGTGATTTGTCAGATTTTACTTATAGTGGGCAAGTAATAGGGCTAAAAACACTCATTCTTCATATATAGTCTGTAAAAATGGTAAGGGTTGTTCTCTTTCATTATGATACAAAATAAAACCCCCAAATATTCTGGCACCCTTAGACATCTGAAATCCTTATCCTTTCCCCAAACTAGAATTAAATTAGTTAAGCGGTAGAAGAAATGTAAAACACTAAATCAGAAAGGGAGAGAAGTTCAGCCATTTGTATTCAGTAGGATTTGTTGGTCAAATAATGATCAAATTGAGTGAAAGTGGGGGAATTTTGCCTAGCATTTGTTTGAAAGCTAGTCTTTTCGGGTTAGCAATTGGTGTTGAATCTGAGCATTCCAAAATGTGATTCAGAACACGATTTTCTCTAAATGTACTTGCCAGAGGTAAATGTAATAATTTATGGAGTGTGTAGAAAATGTTTTCTTCAGCTATTTGTTATTCAGAAAAGGTTTTCCTTTACTTTTACTGTTAGGATTTTATGCTGGCAGTCTTATTAAGGTCAAGCCCTATCAAAATATTACTTCTGGGGTCAAAAGGGTAGTGTAGTCCTTCCCAAGGCTATTACACATTTTGGTGATCAGCTACTAGAGGGCACTTAAGAGAGATCCAGAGCAGTACACCAGACCCTGGAGAATGAAATAACATCTAGTTTTTGACAGCTTCCTGTAGTCATGAACTGGGAAATTTATGAGGTTAGATTTGATCTCTAGTCCTGTCTAAAGCCAGGAATGTTGTATGCTGCATTACTAAACAGGCTATGAGGCAAAGCTAATGTAGCTCCTTAAAGGTGAACTTGAAAGGCTACTTTTAAATCTCCAGCTAGCTTGCTAAATCCATTTTAATGCCAGCTGTGAGAATTAGGGAAATGTAATCTCACAAGTCCATTTGATTAAAGAAAACAGCTCAAACAACTCTATACCTACTTTCTGGGTGTTTCTTCAGCAGCAATGGAAGCAGAAGCCTAGAGAGGATGAATTTTCATCTCAGGTATTTAAAATGTTTAATATTCGTCTGTGCTGGAAGCAGTCAGGACTCTTTCTTCACCATGTTCTGTAAGCCCTGGATCAATATGATCCTGACTCTGCATCTCATTCTTGCTAGGAACTCCTAAAACTCTTATACTCTTTATGTTACATTACATTCATTTAGACAATGATGAATTAAGGCAGAATTCTAGTAGCTTCCTTATAAAAGCTAAGATTTGAAAGATAAATTGTTAAATGAGACCTTACACTTTTGTGTATTATGTACTGGTAAAGATAAAGAGTAAAATGCATTTGAGTGCTCGAGCTGCATCAAAATCAGCCTTCAGTATTTTACAGATGATAAAATTGCTGAAGTACCTAAGAGCAGTTCCATGCATTTGATTGGAGCATTGCTTTGAACTGACACGCAATTATTTCTAGTGCCCTAGAATTCAGCATCTGAAACCTGCAATCCTAGACCTCAAAGTCTGTGAATAAACCTTATGTCAGTCAAATTGCTGAATAACATGAAAAATAGGACTGGAGAACCCCTTGTGGTTGATTTGTCTGGCAAGGTCTTGGTAGCAGGGGGGCTACAGGGGTGGTTTCTGTGGGAAGCTTTTAGAAGCCTCCCCTATGTCCAGTACAGCCAATGCCAATTGCAAGATGGACCCACTCCTGGCCAAGGCTGAGCCCACCAGTGATGTCAGCAGTGCCTTTGTGACAACAGATTTAAGAAGGGGAAATGTTGCTGTTCAGTGGCAGCTGGGAAAAAGGAGTGAGAATATGTGAAACGACTCTGCAGACACCAAGGTCAGTCTTGAGGGAAGGTGAAGAGGTCCTTCAGGCACCAGAGCAGAGACTCCCCTGCAGCCCCTGATGAAGAGCGTGGTGAGGCAGGCTGTGCTCCTGCAGCCCATAGATATGAGTTGTGGAGCACGTATCCACCTGCAGTCTGTGGAGGACCCCACACCAGAGCATGTGGATGCCTCCAAAGGAGACTGTGACTCTGTGGGAAGCCCCTGCTGGAGCAGGGAGTGAGCGTGAGGGGTCCTGAGGAGTCCTCCTCCTGAAGAGGAAGGTGTGGCAAAAACAACCTGTGATGAACTGACCACAACTCCCATTCCTCATCCCTCTGTGCCGTGGGTGGGGATAAGGTAGAGAAAACCAAGAGTAAACCAAGAGTATCCTACTATGATTTGATTGGTAATAAACTAATTTCCTCAGGTGTGGTTTGCTGATGGCAGTAACTTGTGGGTGATTTCTCTGCCCTTAATTTGACCTGTGAGCTTTTTATGTTTTCTCTCCTCTGTCCATCTGAGGAGGAGAATAACAGAACAGCTTTGGTGGGTGCCTGGTGTCCAGCCAGTGTCAACCCATGACATCCTTCCTCTTTATTAAGGGAAACGAGGTTTTCTGTGGTTTGAAAATGGAAGAAGATGCAAGTCCAGGAAGAAGTCTGAAAAGTATATTGCTCTCTAAACTCCAAAAGATAGATCCTGTAGGATCTATTCAGAAGGAGGATCTAGGAGGGATGTGCTCATACAGCAGAGAAAGCGAGGGACAAGTCATAGCTGTTTACAACCCTTAACTGCTTGTATGTTTAAATCAACCTTCATTCTTCTCGAGTAAACCTTTTTCATGTATTAGCCCCACTAAAACCAACAGACATACCAGTCTGACTCTCCTCAATACTAAGCATATTTTCTTTAAAATTTACAAGACTTTAATCCCTCTTTAAGTACAAACAAGTTGTACAAGCTTTCCCTTAGTATTTTCCATCTCCCCTTTTCTACATTATGCTGAAATGCTAAAAGGTTTTCTCACCACACGGTTTTATTTACCTGCCTTTAATAGATATGATTTCACAGGAGATATTATCAACTATGAAGATGATAAATGACTGGGTGTCTTTCCAGAAGCTGCTTCAGCAAGCTGTCGGATGTGAGATTTATTCACATGCCTTAAGGTCAGGATTAGTTTTACCATCAAAAAGCAAAACAAAACAGAAGAGTGAGGCTTACTTTACGTAGAAATGGTGCAACTTGTCAAGTATGGTAGTGTGTTGTTACTTGATAATTAGCTCAAGACAAGCTTGTAACTTCTTCAAAGTACATTTTAAATCAGATCACACTGAGGAGTCTTTGGGGATGCATCAGTAACAATTCAGTGGAAGAATAGGAAGCTGTGAATGCTTGTTATTCAAGTATTTCCTTTCCTTATGCATGAGTTGTATGGAAACAGTAAGTACATTTTTTTTCTTTCTTCCCTCCCTTTGATGGGATAAAAATACAAGTCAGCCAAAACATACAGCAATCTAAGAAAACTGAAGCACAAAATCTCTGCAGACTTTTATCCAATTTCTAGGTTACCAAAGATGATGACAATAAAAATAACTAATGAGAAAATCCTGATTATGTATATTTCTAAACTGCATGACTTGGAACTTTAAAGAAGTACAAATACAAGAAAAAGTATTTAAGGCTTAAAATAAAATCTTTGGGATTTTTGTTGCAAGCCTGTAAAGTGCCTCTTATGCTGGTTTCCTGATCCATAAATGAGACCATAGGTAAAACAGAAAAAGCATTAACAGTTAGCAAAGTCTTGTTATCATTGACAAATCAAGAAAATATTGCATTCCTGTAATATAAAGTAAATAATATAATAAACAAAGCTCAGTAATTTAAACATTCAGAATGTTTAAATGCAAAGTTTATCATCACTGTTCATTTCATATCAAAGAATTATAAAATATATTTCTGAAGCTCTATTATTCATCAACAGTTAAAGGGAAAGAACAGATATATTCTTACGTACTTTTTGTCTTATTGAAATCATTTACTGTGCCCTATATAAATGGCAACTTCATCAAATACTACAATCTGCCTGGTATTTTTGTGTCATAATGAGAAGTTGTAGTTTGAATTCTGGTAGCTTACACTGACAGTTGACTGATATGAGTTTTAACTGGAAGTTAGGCTCTCTGAAGGCTGTATGCCTCTCTGCAGTGGTTAAAGAATAACAGAACCACACAGAGGCCTCTGGAAGTCGTCTTGCCAAACACCTCTGTTAAAACAGGGGCATTCAGAGCTGGTTGCCCCAGACCATGTCCAGCTGGCTTTTGAATATTTCTAAGGTGGGAGACTTTACAACTGCTCTGGGCAACCTGTGCTTGTTCTTGGACAACCTCACAGTGAAGAAGGGTTTTCTGATGTTCAGAGGGGATCTCCTGTTTCAGTGTGTGCCCATTACCTCTGCTCCTGTCACTGGGCAACACTGGAAAGAGCCTGGCTCTGTCTTTATACCCTTACTTCAGGTATTTCTATACATTGATGAGATCCACCCTGAGCCTTACATTCTCTAGGTTGAATAGCTTTTCCTCATAGGAGAGATACTCCAGTCCCCCACCATCTTTGTGGCCTTTTGCTAGAGTCTTTTCAGTATGCTCAAGCCTCTCTTGTACTGGATGCAGCACTCTGGACGTATCCTCACCTGTGCTAAGCAGAGGGGCAGAATCACCCTCCTCAACCTACTGCTAATGTAGGCCATGGTACCATTCACCTTATTTGCCACAGGGGATCACTGGTGGCTCCTGTTCAGCTTGGTGTGCACCAAGGTTTCCTGATCCTTTTCTGCAAAGCTGCTTTTCAGCTGGGTGACCCCCAGCACATGCTGGTACGTGGGGTTGTTCCTTCTCAGGTGTAGGACTTCCCAGTTCCCCATCTTGAACTTCATGAAGTTTCTGTCAGCCCTTTTCTCAAGCCTGTTGAGGTCTCTCTTGAGGGCACCACAACCCTCTGGTGTATCAACCACTCCTTCCAGATCTGTAACACAAGCAAACATGCTGGAAGGACTCATCCATTTGTTCTTGCTGACCAGCTGCCTGATAGGAGACACCCACTGCAATGTCACCCATACCTGTCTGCTTGGCATGTCACCCAGATCAGTGATGAAGGTCTCTGTTCCTTTTGTTTTTTGAACTGTACAGAAGCCAGTCATAGAGCATTTTCAATACTGTTTTGGTAGTCCAAACCCATTTTTTCCATAAAAAAGTATTTTTTTTTTTCTCTTGTTTCATTTTTCTCTGAAAATTTAGACAGGTTGTCATTGAACTCTGATGGCTTGACTTCAGGTTTCTATGTGTGAGAGAAGTCTATTATAAATGTATTCCATGTACTATTAAATGTTCCTCTCTAAATATCACAATAAAAATATAGTTTGGTACTCGTCATGTTTAATAGTATCAAATTCAGCTGCTAAGATGATCAATAACATTATTTGTTATTTTATTTCTCATCACAGATTTTGTTCTTTTGAAGTGTAACTACTTGGGAATGGTAAAGGAATGTATACCCAGTTTTGTTTTTTTCTAAGGTGTACCATAACTACATTCTGTAGAATACAAGGCATGATATACTGGAAACTTGGTTTTCAATACAAAGCAAGTGATAAGAGTCATTTCCTTTGTGGTTATGGCAAAAATCATTGTGATATGAATTGGGACCGCATTAAAAAGTGCTTTCTTTGTCTGAATTCATGCCAGAGTTAGATATACAGAGATAAATTAAGTATTTTTATGCCAAAAATAACTCCTCTGTGAATGCAGTAAAACTTTCATACAAGCAAGGGTATTCTGTATTTTCAATAATACTTTAGAAGCATATATATTCATGGCTGGTTGTGGAATACCCAGCAGGGTTCAGCAAGTGGTTGGATATAGTATTTTCATAAATTTTAGACAAAACTAAAGCGAGGAAATGAATCTTTTTACTACTACTCCTTTATAAAACAGTGTGAATTTGTTGTCCTTAAAAATAATCACAATGGTTTTATACAGGAGGAAGGAGGTACTACAAAGCTTGAAATGGGAAAGCACTTTATCAGGAGTTTTGTTACATTATCAACTACTGTTGACCATTGAGCAAATCTATGATACAGAAGCGAAGTCACACAGAACTGGCTATATCAAGGCTTATGTTCACAAAAAGGAAATAAAAGATTAAAACCCATGTTATTAAAATAAGTTTAGGCTCACAATGAACAGAAGAAATGTTCTTTTGACTGACTACAATGCAAAGCAGGGGAAAAAAACCAAGGCAGACACAAAGACAGTAGAAAGCTGCTATATAGAAAAATGGTAGTGGAATGAGTAACATTCTTTAAAAAAATGTTATAATACATAACAATTAAACTAATTATGCACAGACTGTAGAATTTTTAAGCAAAACTAAATACTGAAAGAAATTACAGGTGTTTAGAAAAGACATGAAGCTTTGACATACTGTTTTACAAAGAATGTGGAAGAAGATGGGGTGAAAAGAAAGACACTCAAAAGTGCAATAAGAGCAATTTTAGAAACAAGAACACCAGAAATAAAATGAAACAAAATAAATGACTGTTAAGAAAATAAAATACTTAAGACTGTTTAATGACAATTGAAAAATAATTGGATCACAGGCAGCTAGAAACATATTCATGGGTTAGATCATGTCCCATAGAACAAATTCACTTGTATGACTCATGACACAACACAGAAAACTATTTTTTTTTTATTTCCTGAAAGCAATGAACAGGATGAGAGCAGAATTAAGAATTAAGAATTTGAGATCAATGTGCTAAAGTAATTCTTTACTGAATGGAGACTATCAGCCATGGTGTACAGCTTTCTTCAGAAAGCCAAACTAAAAAAAAAAACAAAAAAACAAAAACCAGCAACAAATACTATTTAAAATCCAGTCTGTTTGCTTGGGAATGATGTAACACTAAGTAGTAACAAGTATACCTGATGAATCTAGGAAGAAAAAATTTATCAGACATTAACACTTTATTCCATTGTTTGGCAACTTCTGTAGTTTCTTCAAAAGTGGAAATGAAATTAAATGAAATTAAATTGAATGAAATGTATTATTTCTTCCTGTTTATAATATATAAAGCCCTACCTACCTCTAGTAACTGTATGGTGACTAACTATACTGCAACTATAGTAGAGGATAAATCAATATGTAGCCTAAAAAAGCCCACATAAAATCTTAACTTTTTCTGTCTCAGTAGTCTCTGAAGACATGGAAATAAAATTTGAATTTATCCCTTCAAAATAGTAAACTATACAGCCTTGCCATGACATTCATGTGGTAATGAAAGGCTTCATAAACCTGTGATAATGAATTAGCATTGAATTAATAGAAAAAGGCACACTCTCCCTAGCATTCCTAAATATGAGCAAAGGAAATAATGTGATATTTAGCATGAACTTTGAGGAGATCTGATCTTTGCAGAATTCTTGGGGTGGAATGAATTGCCATGCCCTGAACCATCTGTAGATGAGGCATTTAAAATTTACACAAATTTTATCTGTGTCCCTCTAGGAGTGCAGGGAGCTCTTTAGATAAGTTAAAGACAAACAACATTTAGATATATTAAGGACTTTACTGAAACATCTAGAAAAACTATGCTTTTAATGAAGGAGGAAATTAGGGGAAGAGATGGATTAGGATGCCTTCTCTTCATCATTTAAGAATAACCTGCAGGTGGATGTGAAGAAGCTTCTTGAGGTGAATTATCAGAAGTGAGAAATCATTTTTTTGACAGAAATATGTTGTGGTATAACAATGACTCTCCAGAATGGAAGGGTAACATGTCCTTCAGTATGTTAAAGGGTTTTAAAGCTTCACATAATCTTTCATACCTACATATATGATGTCATATCATATATGATATGATTCTGCAGTGACTGATTCTGTGTAGTGAATAAATGTCTCCTGGTGTTGGGTTTAGCCTCTTTCTTTTCCAGCATAAACTTACTCAAGGGACAGAAGAGCAGAATAGAAAAAGCAAGGAGGAATTTTGATACGAACCAACTACCAAAGAAGAGGAGTTGTGTGGAGTTCTGGTGTGCTCATGGTTTGAAAGGCATCGCTGTTGTACTGAGCCATAAAGGGGAGAGACACTTGAATTGGACTCTTATAGTTGATTTTCATATACTTTTTACAGCTGTTTCCATAAGGCTGTTTTTGTAACAATCGCTTTATGTTACATGTCAAATGGTCTCAATTTTGCTTTCAGGTAGAGAAATCTGTCTCTAGCACAGTTAATGTGTTGTATTTGCAACAAAACCTGAAGCGACAGGGATTTAAGCAGAACTTTTACTTTATTTCTGGGCCCTCAAAGGAAAAAAAAAAAAATTCTGCTGGAAAAAAAACCCAGTATTTCTTTTTTCCTTAAAAGATATCTCTGCTGTTATTGCATCTTGTGCATATGTATTATATACAATAATTATCTACATCTTTGATAAACTTACTAAACAATAATGGTTTTCAGCTTATGTATTTTTAGTGATCTTTCCCCAAGAAAGTTATAGATATTAACTGTATATTATATATGACCATTATTCACTATTCTGTGAAATGCTCTTTTTATTATGTTTTTGTGCAGATTTACTGGACGATGCTCATGTTTTAAAATGCAGGTGTTTGTATTAAAGGAAGAGATATTCATTTGGTGTACATATAACTTATTTCTGGACACTTCAAAACTAGGTAGCAGCAGCAAGTTGATTTTAAACTGTATATGAGGGTGCAGGGGATGCTGAATAAACCTTGGCACCTGGAAAATACGTTTCTCTAAGAAGGTCTATGATTCACTGTTGTAACTCATAACTGCTCATGTAAACAATATATGTGATGCAAGAAATGCTGAATTCAAGGAGACTTTACAAAGAAAACCTTTCTTAAAATTGTTCTGTGATTAGATTAGGAAAGGAGAGGGACAGAAGAACATATTCAGCCTTTATGAGTGGATGAATGAAGACAGGAGGATCTTAGATTTCACAGTATGTATTAATGGCAAATAAGTTGTCATTATTCTATGTTGCCATTTTTATCTGTATATAACAATGTAGCAACCTTTATTTTAGAGGGGAGAGCTGAGAGGATGAAGGAACATAGTGATGTTTGTTTTTCTCAGAAAAATACATTACTCACTTTCCACTACAAGCTAGTGGTACACTTCTAAATGCAGCAAAACAACTCAAAACATCAGATCTCCTTCAGATTTCAGCTAGATCATTATACTTAAATTATATCTCTTTGTGTATTAAAGATGCAGATCTAGGAAGAAAAAATAATGTTATATCTCACATAGCAAAGCATCTCTTAACAGAATGAGCAGCTGTATGTCAGCATTATAAGCTGTTTAATTCTGAAGGGCAAGAATAAATAAATAAATAAATAAATAAAAAGTTATGCTCCTTATGTATTCATTAGAGGTGTATGCTGCTTTATGGGAGAGGAAAAAAAAAACCAAACCCCCATAACCCAAACTTTGATTTACACAATATGGCAAATCCAGAGCTATCCTGTTAAACAGATGAGTCTGTCATGCATCATTTCTGTTTATAGCAACATAGATGTTAGTGCAATAATAAAACCACCAAAACCCACCAACGCCTTGCTGGACAACTTTGACCTTCAGGAAGCAGTGTTATTATTTTCTAAACTAGTTTATCATGATTTTGGGCATAAATTAGTAATGAAGCCTAAGTTTTGCACACATATTCATGATTTTTTATTAGCAGGTGGGCTGTGGTGGTTATAAGTGAAGAAAAAGTATTTATAACCTTAGGATATGATTTAATTTTAGGCAGAGCTTAAATATTTAGGAGCCAAATTATACTAGACTCTAAAAGTCATGCTCAAATACTTGCATACAGTGAAGCAAATCTTTCAGCTGTCAAGTGTCTGCTGTCAAATCTTCATACTGCAGGAACACACTGACACAGGAAGCATTGAACAATGATAGATCTAAGTCACAAGGAATAAAGATGATTTAGGAATTTTACAGGTGTTAACTTAGGATCCTAACAGGTATAAAAAATATTTGACTTTATATTAACAGAGTGGCTTCAGATGCAAAATAAATCCAGTTCTTCTGCTGGAATGATTTATGGTCAAGGAAATGCATTTTTATTTATAAAAACCTTGGAGAAAAAAAGGTCTTCATAATTTACCTTATAAGATTGGAACAGTGAAAGTGAACACCTTCTGCCACCATGGTGGTGTCAAGAGTGGTTTTCTACAGATTGGGGTTATCTCCCTGGTCATTTCATTTTCCAGAACCTTCTGATTTGGTAATGTGTCACTAGAGGGTGCTGCAAAGTTGTTTTCTAATGGATTATACAGATAACTGAAGTATTTCTTCTCATGTTTGTAGAAAATGCAGGTCTGAACTTTCAGGGTATAATGTTTTTTGTCTTTATGAAGTACTGACGAACAATCATCAGCTGATAGGCTAGAAAGTCACAATCTGCAGAAAAGATAATGTTCAAGCCTCAATGAGAGATAGAAGACATGAGTTATGTGAGTTAATCTTAATGAGTAATCATTTGTTTCGCTCTTCGTATGCATAATAAAGGGTCTGGATCCTTTGCACAGCTATCTAAGAGTTCAGATTTCTCTCAAGCATGTCTTCTGACCATTAGCATGTTATTATGTTGAGTCAAGAAGATTGAGAAAATAGAAACAGTGTATTTCTGAATATAGAACTGAAGTAAAATCTAAGACTGAAGTAAAATCTTGTGTCTTAAATGTAATATGAAGGACTGGGCCTTTTTTATCGTCATTGTTACAAAACCTTCTAAATGAAACAACAGAGCAGCAGAAGAAATACTGTGGGGTGTGATGTTGGTTGAATTGTGTATCAATAACATAAATCACAGCCTACACTGCTTCTGAGCTATGGTATATACTTTTGACCTCTTAAAGACGCTGGAAAATGTGAATTCACTAAATTACAGCGAGAGGCACTGAGAGTGTGTAGTCTTCTGGTATTTTAAGACGCTGTGAAGCGGTGAAAACAGTTGCCAATTAAAAGCCTCCTGTAAAATAATGGGTACTGAAGGGTGATATAGGAGGATGTGTGATTCATGAACCTGTGGGGTTGGCATAATTTCCACCTGAAAGCAGCTCAGAGGTTATAGCAGTACATGGTGGTGAAGGGTTATAAAGGAAACCCATCTTCTTCATTTACATCCTCCTTGTCTATTTTTGACAAGCTCTGTTCCCCTAACAAATAGTTTTCCCTTGCATTTATTGACATTAATTTACAAACAGTATACAAACCACTTATGACATTGCCCTGTAACAAGCTAACTTTGTAGATTATAGTTTTAAATTTAAAGGGACTAGTACAAAACCCTATAAAGTATTTGGAGATCTACCGAACCCCCAGGACCTGCTTCTGGCACAACACCACCAGCTACTGTGTTTCCTTACAACACTGGAGCTCTGACACGTTCTGCTGGAATCATGATGCAAACGTTTCCATCTGAGGGAGCGGAGTCCCAGATGTGTCTCTCAGCAAGGAAAGAGTTGCCTTGCCCATGAAGGGGCTGACGTGGCTGTAAACTGCACGGGTTTGGTGCGCTCCTTGGAAAACGATTTCAGGAATCGTCTTTTTGACTGCACCATCTTTTGCAGGCAGGTGTGGGTTCACTTGGCCCATCTTCTGCCATAGAGGAGATGTGTGTCCATTTAGTTATTCTGTGTGAAGGTCTGTCCCCATAAACTGTCATATGCTACCAAGAGGCTTCTCCTTCTGCTGGGGTTTGTGAGCTGCCCTTCCTCCAGCATCTCAGGCTGCCCAGAGTATTCTGGCCATGCTCAGAGGTGATTCTCTTTACTTCCCCTGTCAAACACAGATGCTTTCTTCCACTAGGGAACAGAAGAAGGCAGTGCAAACCTTTGCCCATTGTTCCATGTAGCTGATGAACTCTGGGAGTTCCTTATAAAGCTTTGCAGTCCTTTTGGGCTTTGAAAACAACATGAAAGCTCCAGAAATAGTGGTGGAGGGGAATATTCTCTGCAAGGTCACAGAACTGATCTAGTTGTTATTGATATTTTTCTTCTTACAACCACCCTTCTAAGAATAGAATAAAATCCCTGTCATTTATCTCCCTCAGTGGATCCTAACCCTGTCACACTCTGAAAATTATTTCCTTTCCACAATAGATAGTGCTATATCTGAGCAGCAGTCAGCAGTTACAGTGTCAGTGCAAAGCAATAGGCAACCTTGATAAACAGATTATTGACAGAGCAGATGGTAATTTCTCAGCTGGAACAATTGTGTCAATACCCACTTGGGAAGTTTATCATTCATGGAGGTGCTGTTAGTAGGTGAGAAGTCATTATGCAGACCTTCAGTCCACAGGTTCACACATGTAATGGTTAACAGTTGGACTCTGTGATGTTAAAGGTCTTTTCCAACCAAAATGAGTCTATGACTCCATGTACTGTCATGGTCTGTTTTAGCAGTGAATTGGTGCAATTAGAAACTAATACACTAAACAATCAACGTTTTATACATAATAGTAATGACAAATGTGCACAATAAAAAACAATAGAACAAACCATACATAACACTGAGGAGTTTTGAAGCTTAGATCTTCCTGCTACTTTAATAGAAAAAAAAATCCATCACTGATCTTAATTACACAGACAACTGTAAAATTTGTGGATTTCCCTTTCAAAGCATTTGAGCTACAGTTGTGATGACAAAACATCCACAGAGTGTCTTCCTTTTCCACTTTAGTCTCCATAACTTCATACTATCAAAACTAATTTAAACCTGTATTAATAAAACTGCTTTGAACTGAGACCTCACATGTCAACTTGCAACACAGAATGAATTTTTACTGTCAGGCTACAATCCTCTAAATTAGAAGGTGCTTTCTAATTGAAATGCTGACACAAACATCTAATTGTAGAGGTGTTGGCAGGTGCTGCTATGCCAGCATTAGATTAGCAACTTTTGCATGTGAATATTGTTCATTAAAGGTTATGCTTATATTGCAGGCATACAGATTATAGGCTGTAGAATGGCAGCTGTGTAAAATCAGTCAAATTAGAACACACAATATAGAAGCAAACAGTCCCGTATTAAACAGATTAAATTGGTATCCTTCAAAGTTTCTTTCAGTTCAAAAGTATGGCAAATATTTTTATAGCTATGTGCTTAAAAATAAAAGAGCGTATGAAATGGTTGCTGGTACAGCATTAATAATAAAGGGAAAGTAAAAAATAAATCTTCTCTTTTAACTAAACATTAAATTAACTCGACTATAGTTGTTGCCTAAATTGCAAGTGAATGTAATAGAGCACAGATCTAATTGCTGTAGTGTTCCAACCCTTCAAGCAGTGCAGATGTTATGCAAATAGTTTTATATTCATTTCCAGGCTGTGAAGTGTGGTGTTTTTTGCAAACTCAGGGCACACACACATGTAAAAAAGAATAGAAATGAAGAAAGAATTCACTGAATTCCCTCGTGTCTGGTTGCTAGAAAAACCTTTCAAAGCACAACCCTCCTTTGTGCAGTGTTAGAGAGTGATCTTCACTGAAACTCTTGATTAAAAGGTAATAAACTTAGATAAAATTTGGATCTGAAGCTCACTGGGGCTGCTG
Organism: Merops nubicus; assembly: GCF_000691845.1. NCBI lineage: Eukaryota > Metazoa > Chordata > Aves > Coraciiformes > Meropidae > Merops > Merops nubicus. The sequence goes on along the minus strand of NW_008607414.1, from coordinate 37,122 downwards.
AGTCTCCTGGCGTGGTTTCGTGTGTGCAGACTGAGAATGTTCTGGCTTTGTGGTATGGGGTATGCTGCTACAAACCTCTTCATAACCCTTCTCTATCCTGTAGAAAAGCATGGTCCCAATGGACAAGTTGCTGATATGTTCTACTGGTCTATATTAGCTTATTTTATTGCTTTACTGGGGAATTCCAGCTATTTAGTGTTATATTGTAGGTGCTAGTAAGCTTAGATCATTTAAAATACAAAGAAAACATAAAGAGAAAAGCAATTTTAAGTGTTTTTCTTTTTTTATTTTTTTTTCTATTTTTTCCTTTCTTCCTTCAGGAAGACAGTTAATTGAATGTTAAAAATACATATACTTGTTAAGCTGGTTCTGTGACACTAACTTATACTCTTTACATAGAAAACACATATTTAGGAAGTCACCTCCTACTGGTATGTTTAAAAGCTTTGTTATTTTTAGAGCCTACTATTGTCTTAAGTAGATGTCATTTTTTTCCACTTATGTTTTATTTGACAAGGAGGAAAAAAATAAAGATGCCAAGATAAAAAGATTATTTCATAGTAACTTTTCAGTGTTATTTACACAAGAAGTTGGATTTTTTATCTATCTCATCTATTCCTATCTTATCTACTCCTTATCTATCCCTATCTGTAACCGCTTGCTCAGCTGCACAGACTTTTTTCCTCTCAGTTTGATCCTATGTGTATATGTTTGGGTTGTATTCAGCTCATTCCAATATTCAGATAAACACATAAAATTATGGATGAGCATGTCTTGGCCTTGTTTGCTTAATTCCTAACCCACTTCTTTTGCTACTATCACCTACCTTAATTTGTTGTGTGTAGCTACTTTGTTCTTTCATGGGATTTATCAAAGGGGTGTATCTTTAACAGTGTCGTGGACAACGTAGTTTGTTAGAAAGTTTGAGAGAAATCACTGATGACTTTGCATGAATTCTCAACATAAAATATATAAAATATCAACTCTGTCTTTTTTCAATGTCTTTGGTTTTAAAAAGGGCAAAATACTGATAATGGAGTTCTTTTATTTGACAACTGCATCAACACTCTTTTGCCATTGAGATTTTGTCATTGAGAACTTTTATACCGAATTACTTGTTTGGGTATATTTTAGGTACAAATGTCAAAGCTTAGACATTTTTTCTTTGGATAACAAGCACAAATTAAAAAACAAACAAAAAAAATGTAGTTGGATACATTTTTTATTTTATTTCTTGCAGAATGTGTTCAAGAGGAGGGATTAAGATCCTGCGACATATTGTCTTCTCTTGCAGTGTTAAGCGAGAGCCTCACACAACAGACTGTGGATAGATGTTCAGATCTTTTCACTGACTAAACCAGTGTAGAAAATTTCACAAAAGATTTGAAATATTACTAGTCACTATTATAATTCAAGAATAAGGTGAGCTATGAGTAATTTTCTTCTTAAGAGGCTAGAGGGATGACAGTTACTGGAGAGATGCTTGCATAAAATATTAGAGAACACAGGAGACAGGTGCATATTTTTTTCTTTTTTTATTTTTTTTTTAATGGTTTGGGGAGCAGATTATAGTTCTCAAGAAAAATTAAATGTATGTAATTGAGACTGAAGTAGTATTTTGTCCTTTATCAGAGGAAATACAGGACAGAACAGGTGAGGCAGTTACAATGCCTTTATCAATTGCTCAAACATCTGCTGCTTGACTGCTATAAGTAACTCTCAATTAGCTACATAAATGAACATGCAAAACACTTTCTTTCAAAAGCCTGCATTAGACATAACTAACAAAATAGGTAAATAAATAAATTAAGGTTGAAACTAAGCAATAATTACATTTTTGTTTCACTTAGTGTCTGGGACTTTTTCCACTACACTCACACTTGCAGTGCCAGAGCTTTACCTGCAGAAGAGCATATTTCCCTCAGCTGTAATTGCCACTTTAAATTGTCTTGGGTTAACAATATAAGTTTAAAGATATTAAAAAAAAAAAAAAAAAAAATTCATAACAATGAAGTGCTGAGATTTAAACCCCCAGCCCCAAACGAGGGTTGGCAGATGGACGGTGTCCACAACCAGGCAAGAAAGCCCCTCCTGATTGGTTTTCACCCAGGGTCTGGCCAGCCTTGGGTGGGAACTGATGAGGAGATCACCACCAGGTGCCCCCACCTGCCACATGAACTTGGAGGTGGGGCAAGAAGCCACCTCTATAAGAACTGACTCTGCTTGCAGTGGGGCTGGGAGGTGTGTTTATGTATATATGTGTATATGTGTTGTGTGAGGTTCTGCTTTTTGAAAGGGTTCCCTGACTCTTCATAGCATGTGGAGTTCCCAGGGTGGTGGGGCAAGCTGATGGGTCTCTCTCTGGGAAACTGCTACATAGTTGGACTCCTTGTCTGGCTGATTCCATCTCCCATGGCATAGTTCCTGACTCAGCTTGCTCCATTCTGCACACAATATGTTGTGGGTGAGTGCATTGACTTGTTCCTCCCTCTGGTTGTCTAGTACTTGGGATCTCTGATGTGTGATTTGGGAGTGGAGAGAGGAGTCTGGCTGCTGCTCTGCCTGTTAGTAGTAATATTCTATATTGGGAAGTGGTCAGCAGAAGAAACACTCACAAAAGTTCTATTGTTCTGAGCATACTGAAAAGCCAATTTGACTTCACCTCTGCCACCTGAAGAAAGCAGAGCTTGGTTTCTTATCCTAATCTTTATTGCCAAATTTCTTCAGTGTTTGACAGCAACCTGGGAAGGGGGTGTGCTGTTTGGTTAGGGTTGGTGCCTGAAAATGAGGGCTCCTGAGTTCACTCTTGACTGTGGCTTTGAGTCAAGGTTTGTTTTCTGGTGTTGTTGGTTTAGTTTTGGGATCGATTGGTTGTTTGTGGGGTTTTGTGAGGATAAGTTAATTTTTTTTTTTTTTTTGAGAATCTTAATACCTTTGTTCAAAAGTGCTTTTGCAAGGTTTGACATTAGCTCTTGTTACTGTTATTATTGTTGCTGCTTCTACTACTACTATTAAGCAGATTTGTTAAAGTGAGGTATAACACTGTACACAGATTTCTAAAAATAATTATAGAAAATTAAAAAGGAAAATTACCTTCTTTATAGACCCCACAAACCTTAATCCTATGCTACTGAAACAGATCACCTGATTTCAAGTAAAGACAAGGAAATTGAAGATAAAGTGTCAGTGGTTAATCCATTAGAATAGCACCAACCTCTGATGCTGTTTTCTCTGTGCAGTACAAATAAACAATCAGCTCTGCAGGTAAGATTCAGAAATGCTTTTGTTTGATCATTTTATGACCTCGTAATAAACTGAAGATCATTCATAAGGAAAAAGCTAGTTTGCTGTGCCTCAGAAGATGTATTAGACAACATTTGGCTAGTGAGTGAAATCACTGTAGAGTGCATCTAGGCAACACTGCGCCCATAGCTGAATAAAACTTTAGCTACCTAAGGAGTAATAGTGCTTTGACATGAGCCAAATTAGTTTATATGTGTATGCATATGCAGTCTAAACATATGAAGTGTGTATAAACATATGAAAATATACAGATGTATTCATGCAGATGATTTTATATGTCTTATAAAACCAATCCCACCCATTTTGTCTTGCAGCAAGATTAAACACTCAGATATGTTGAAGCCAATCTTCCCCAAAAATAACTAACTAATGTGTTGCAGCATGATTTAATGATGGTTTTGTTAGCAGAAAAAAAATTCTCTGTTAGAGGCAAAAAAATGTTTTCTGTAAGTAAAGCACTTCAATTCAAGGCAGGGGTGGCTTTAGTTAAAACAATCTGTTTGTGGTCTGACACTGATTTATGAGGTGTAGCTTATTTATCTTCTTTGTTTGAATTGTCCTTTCTCTTGTGGTGATCAGATATATTTTTAATATATTTTGTTTAGTTTTGGCAGAAAATTAAGTCCTCTGAGGATTAGTGGTGTGCTACCCCCTGAATTAACTGCCAAAGATGCAATAATTTTTCCCTTCTGCTTAATTGTATTGTAGAAGCAATCAGTCATGCAGCAAAAGCAATTATGTTTTTGGTTTTATTCTAGTTTCTTACTATTTTTGTTAATATCAATGTGTGTACAATGTTTGAAAAGATGCTTTCTTTCAAACACAGTCTTTGCATAAGGAAAACAAATCCAAGAAAAATGAAATAAGTCTTGGTTTTGAGGTAGGGTGCATGAATGCATATTCACAAATACCTCATCAAAAATATTTTATCAAAACCTATTTAATGAGTTTTGACAAAAAAAAAATAAATTAGAAAGATGTCTGCTCTCTGCAGAAAATTACATCTATTGAACAAAAACAAAACACCTGAATGTCAGAAATACTCAGCTGAAATATTTTTATACACATCTGTTGATAATAATGCCCCTTGGGCATTCCAAGATTTGATGCCACTACTCTCAGTAGGTTGGGTTCATTAGCAAAGATTTTTCCCCTTGATGCACTTTTGGCCAACATGTAACATGACTTTATTTTAATGTACTGAGTCTTCAGCTCCTAAGGGAAAAAATATATTTGTTTGCTGAAAGTTGAAACTATTATTGAAAAAAAAAAAAAGATTTTGTAGTTGCATTATTTTACATAGAAAACAACCTACTTTTCAGAGTCTTATGTGTAACCCTGGCATTGCAAAGATCCAGTGTTACTGAGTACAGGACCAGCCAACTAACTAACCAACAGATTGGGATGCCAACCTCAATACCTGCTCCATAATATGAGTAGGTATTTTGGAAAACCATATTATTTTGGAGGAAATTTTACTTTCTGTTTCAACAATAATCATGAGGATGTTGTCTTTTCATCTGGAACACACAAAAAGGCCATTGAGCACTGCATCCAAATATGTTGAAATCAATTTGTCTTCTCCATTTTTATACCGTTTAATTTTACATCTTTCATCTTCATCATTCAGAGTCCAAATTACTCCCAGGTTACAAGTAAGTGATGCTCTGAGATCTCTAAGGACCCAGGAAAGGTGTTTGTGAAAAGAACCATCATGGATTTATTTGGATCACATTCACTGATTATTTCCCTTCATATTGCTGAACATTAATTACAGTATGTTGGGTAAATCTAATTTTCTTCACCTTCCTGATGGAAACTAGAGAGGAGACTGTAGTGGAGAATTTGTCTACTGAGTTTCTCATATTTGTAAGGTGAATGTACTTGCTAGGTATTAAACATACCAAATAAACAGTATCCAACAAGGGGAAAAGTGGATATTGTACATCAAGCACAAAGAATCCACCCAATCTTGACCATACTTTAATCATATATCTTGTTTTATGAACTTTCATGAGCAAGATTTCATTTAAAAAAAAAAAAATGAAAAAGCAAGAATAAAATATAATAATTTTGATAGGGTAAATTTATCATCTCTAAACTTATTTTACTAAAGGATTTTTAAAATGTCAGAATATATCCATTTCAAAGAAAATTAAATGGTCTCCTTTTTAAACATTTTTAACAACAGAATTGCTAAAGCTCTCTTAGTAGTATCCAGACAAAGAGATAAACTCTACATTAATGATGGAAATATAATTAGCAACAACCCATTGGTAATGATGACTCTCAGTGTGCATGCAAAACAACAGCTTTTGTTGATGTCTCATTATACTACTCATCAAATTATAAACATAACACATTTTCTTACTTTTTGTATATAGTATTTAATAATATCTTGTATACATTATTTTTGTACTGTGGGTTTAGTTGGAAAAAATCTGAGTGTTTACCAAGTAATTCATTTACCAGATTTTACAGTTTCTCAGAATAAGATATAGAACATTTTTTTCATTATTCCTCCAGCCCTTATGTAAAATATTGCATATCTTAACATTACTGAATTTTTTTTTTTCCTTTAATGGAATACTTTGGCATTCAAATTAATATTAAGTAACTTTCCTTAAAGCTCCTTTGCTTGACTCTTGAGCTTAATAGGCTGAAATTCAATTTAGTGGAGCAGAGAGGAGGGTGACTGGGCTGGGAGAGCACAAGTACAGTGGGCTTGGGCTGTGCAGTGGAACTGTGTGTGGCAGGATTCAAATTCTAGCCCCAGGGTTTCCCCTTCCATGCTCAGTGCAGACTATGGCAATATGCTCTATTTTCAGAATGCAGCTGGAAAATACCTAGTATGTAGATCAGAACACTGCAAGACCAGTTGACTTCCATGGTACAACTCACCAGGGTCAGATCAAGCTAGATGCCAGGTGCTCAGCAAATCCCCTCTTGTCACTTCCCTCCTCAGATGAACAGGGGAGAGAAAATATAACAAAGTTCATGGGTCCAGATAAGCAAAGGGGGCGATCACTCATCAATTACTGTCATGGGCAAAACACTCTTGATGGGGCAAAATTGGTTTAATTTCTTAAATTAAAACAGGATAATGAGAAATAAACCCAGATTTTAAAACACCTTTCTTCCTAGGCTCAGCTTCACTCTTGATTTTCTCTGCCTTCTCCCCCACAGTGGCACCAGAGGATGGAGAGTGGGAGCTGTGGTCAGTTTGTCGTGTTATCTTTACTCTTCCCTTCTCATCAGTGGGAGAACTCCTCACACTCTTCACCTGCTCCAGTGTGAGATCCCTCCCAGGGGAGACCTCATGAACATGAGACAGCTCCTTCCCATGAATCATTCTCATGAAGCTGCTCCAGTGTGGGTCCTTTCCACATGGTGTGGTCCTTTAGGAACAGGCTGTTCCAGTGCAGGCCTCCAACAAGGTTACCAGTCCTGCCAGCAAACTTGCTCCAGCTTCATCTTCCCTCTCCACAGGTCAACAGGTTCTACTAGAAGTCTACTCTAGTGCAAGGGTCACAGTCTCCTTCAGGGGCACCCACCTGCCCCAACTTGGGGTACTCTGTGGGCTGCAGGTGGTTATCCGTCCCACCATGGACCTCTGTGGGCTCCAGGACTCAGCCTGTCTCACCATGGTCTTCACCATGGACTGCAGGGACATCTCTGCTCTGGTACCTGGGTTACCTCCTTCCTCTCCTTCTCCATTGACCTTGGTGTCTGTAGAGTTTTCTCTTACACATTCCCACTCCTCTCTGCCAGCTACTGTTGCACAGCAGCTTTTCCCCCTTTCTTAAATATGTTTTTCCAGAGGTCCTACCATTGCTGATGGGCACAGCCTTGGCCAGCAACAGGTCCATCTTGGAGATGGCTTCATTGGCTCAGTTAGACACAAGGGAAGCTTCTAGGAGCTTGTCACAGAAACCACCCCTGTAGCTTCCTCTGCCACCAAAACCTTCCCATGCAAATCCTATATCTATATATATATGGTTTTAACAAAAGTCATTTTAACTGCCTATTTCCTTATAAAGTTAGGAAAAAGAACTGCTTGGAAGGCCACCTTCTCTTCTTCCCCATGCTGCTGTGCTGAAGTTGCAGTCAGCAGCCTGAGCAAGCCCATAACCTCCCTGTGCTGGAAAAGCTGATGATACTGCAGGGTGTGCTCACCTAGCCTACTCCAGGGGGGCTGACCTGGGCTGGAGCTGGGTTGTCACCAGGAACTTGCAGACCTCTCAAACCCTGAGCAGAATACACTGGAAGACACATTTTCAGGGCAGAAAATAGGGCCTGGAACAGATTAGGGAGGACTCTTGGTTTTGGTATTAGCCTTTTGGATTAGAATACTCCACTATATGTTAAAAATTTTGGCAGGAGCAGACCTGAGCTTTTATCTGAATGTAGAAACAAAGCTGGTCTTTGTCTTCAAAAATTACAGAAACTATATGGAAATCTTGGGTACTTGAGACAGTGCTAAGTAATGATAACTGTATTCTTCATTGAGAAGGTTTTCATTTGGAGATGACGAGAAATGGGAAAGTACAATTTCAAATTGCCTGATATCAATGTAAAACTGTGAGCAAATATGGAGCCTGTAATGACAATCACTGTATTTTAATTAATAAAGTTGCATACAATAGAAAGTAAAATTGGAAATACTTTGCAGCTTCTCAATTACTGAGAATAACAATACCCATAGAGTAAGAAAAAAGAATCCTGTTTGCTCAAAACCATTTAAAATTCAAAGGGAGCCAGTGCTTTCCTGAAGCTGGTAATTTTATTTACAACAAACAAATAAGGATATTGGAAAAATTATATCATGATAGACATACTTTCCTTCTGCTTATCTTCTGCCTTCTCCTCAATTCCTAGCTCAGGTAGTCGGAACAGCAGGACAATTGGGATGACATCATTTGACCCATGGAGAACTCTCAAAGTATGAGTTGCATTGCTGAATAATCAGAATTTTTCTCCTAGAATGCCTGTTCTGTAGCCTAAGCTAATACACTATTCTCAAAATTGAATATCTTTGCAATCATTTTAATATAGAACAGAACAAAACTGTGCTGAAAGATGCTTACATTTAAATAAATTAGAGCAAAATGGCAAATTGCAAAGGTTGGGATACAGGGTGAATTGTAGGAATAAGGCAACTTTATCCAAAAAGGATTCAAAAATACCTTTTTTCCTCTGAATTCTTGAGAAGTCAAAGTTTTAAAAAAAAAAAAGGCAATAAAAGAAGCAACCAAATTTTTGTAAGGGCAGACCCACCGCATAATCCCTATTTACTGGAATCTAAACTCTTGTAGGCAAATGTAAATATTCAGCACAAGAATGTGTGCACAATGCAGACATTCTTTATTCCTTCAGAGCAGGGCTCTTCAGTATAGCTCTTTGTCAATACAACATAGCTGTCTGTGT
>NW_008607414.1:20515-28361 GCF_000691845.1 Merops nubicus | reverse complement strand
GGAAAAGAATCCACATTGTCCACTGAAAGCTTGAGCCCTGCTCCAAAATGAAGGTTACTCTGATGTGAAACGAGTCTTTTTGGAGCCTTGGCATCCAGATATTTTGGGACAATAAATATGTATAAACAAGCTCCTTATTACAGATTCTACAAAGGGCTTTATTGAAGTCTCTAAATGAAGTTTTTAAGAAAAGAATTTTTTTTTTTTGTGCATGTGTTGGGCTGTTTCCATGTTTCGTTTGATAAAATCAGTAAATCAGGATATTTTTAAGTTACTGTGGTATGCAGAGACACTGTAAACAAATATGACCACTGAACGCTGATTTCTGGATTAGTCAATATGTGGCAATCCTTTAAAATTAAGGATTCCCTAGTTCACTGTTTTACATGTTATTAGTGAGCTCTAGTGAGAGTGGTTTGGTAATTTAAAGTTTTAGTGAAGTTAATGGCCATTTTGCATCATGCAGTGTTAACAGCTTGAATGTGTATAAAATAAAAAAAAAATAATTAAAAAACCCCAAAACCAAACAGAGGGGCAGGATTTTTTAAAGTATTACTACTCAATCATGTGAAAAGGTTGGTATGTTACATTTTGCCATTTGATGATTATTTTGCAGTACTCTTAGCAGATATATTGCTTCCCCAGGTAGAGATTGTCTGAAGATTTCATTACAAACAGGACCCTTCAGGGAAGAGTGTTGCCTAATGAAATTAATCATTATACAGGTTTACTCTTTAATAAGGTACTTTGTAAGACATTATTTCTGGAATATATTAGTGCAGATAGGCTGCTTTGACAGTTACCACAGTATATGAGAGAGAGCAGGAGAGGAGGAGGAGGGGGATGGAGGGAGAGGAGGAGGAAAGAGGGAGAGAAGAAGAAATAACCTCTTCCCTGTCCCTCCCTCTCACCCCATTGACGTGTCCTCTTTTCTCCCTTAGAAGTTTTCAGGTGGGTACTTCTATGCAAGTCTTCTGGTAATATTTTTCCTTTTTTTTGAATCTGAGTCTTTGGTTCACTGTCTCTGCTTCAGAGTATAGGACTTGAACTTTTTTTGCCCCCCTTTTTTTTTTAATAGCACCCTGTCTATTGAACTTGAGGTTACATGCAATTATGCAATTAGGAAGACCTTTGATTTAGAAATTACAAAAATCAATGAATCCAAGATGTTGATCAACTACATCTATCCTACGCCTTAGGAAATAATTCTAGTCAAGCTTCAGATCAAGGAAATCTATTTTGCTTATCTGCAAATATAATTTGCTTTCTATCCAGTGTATACTTAACTGGTTTTGAATAAAAACTGGTACTGGAGGTTAGAAGAAGAAATGTGTTCCAACTTTCCAGTGACCATCAGCAGTGTTAGTAGATGGCTGATGCTTCATGAATTGTTGGTCAAGATATGTAGAACTAGGGAGTTTGGTCCTTGTCTTGCTTTTCTTTAGCTTTCCTAGAGATTTTGTGTTGCCTCCAGAGTTACTTTTACAGACAAGAAAATCAGCATATTACTTTGGGTATGAAATCAGATCAAAATCACACAACACTGTGAATCGGCCAAGGATGGTGGAGGATGTTGCAGGGGCTCATGCTTCAGCTTCATGGCTGTTCAGTGCCAGGCTGGTTTTCTGTAGGTCACATTGGTACAGGGAGATGTGGCTTCTGCTTCAGTGCTGGAGCAGGAAGAGCTGTCTTTCAAGTCAGATGGTCCTCGTGGAAAAGGCAAATGGTGGACTATTCCTCCCTCTCTTTCCATCCATGCATATCACCTCTTACAAATACTTTTTTTTTTTCTTTAGCTCAATGCTTGTTCTAAAAAGTCAAAATAAATGACCTTCTGAGGTGAAGATGTGCCATACTTCAGCAAAGGGTATACTATGAATTTAACATAAAAATAAAGACAAAAATAGATAAGACATCTGAAAGGGAATGGCATTTTACTTGGTTTTATTGTTGTGAACCCAGGTCTGATTCACAGAAATTAACTGGAAATCTACAGGCTTGGTATTTTTCTCAGATAAAGAATACAATCCACAAAAGAAAGGAGGAAAAAGCAATTATTTTTGTGAGCATAAACTATAAACTATCAAATTTGCTAATTTGGACACTAGCTTCACTCTGAAGCTTAGCCAGCCTTTTATAATTTAACAAGTAGCCCTGATAATCTGCTACATTGTGCACAATCATTGTGCCATTTCTAATTAAAATTGACAAACCCCCTGAAACTTCCCCTAGACAAATGTGGCAAGTTTATAATAGCTTGAACCGGTTTAACTCTCGGGGACTGTATTTTGAAATAGGCATTTTTTTTAGAAAAGCATGGAAAACCATAAAAAGCCTGTACAAATGCTCAGAAAATCATCACAGAGTTCTTGTGGTGATGTGTAAACAATACTCACAAAACCTTTAACATATGAGACAATATAGTGGAAGCATCATTTTCTCTCTAGGCATTTTAAAGGTACTTTGTGCTTGTTTGGAAGAGGTGTCTTTGAGAAAAATATTGCTTCATATACAGTGAGATCAGGGCTGCTGTCTGCATGGCTGCTTGTCTGTTAAACCCCAGACTCCTACTGCAAAATACATGTGCTAGGGCTCTTATCAATGACCTACTTAATCTTGATAAAGGCAGCATTGGACCACTTCATAGAAAGGCATCATTTGATACCTTCTCTCCCACAATGAGACAGAGTCCTTGTAGCACAACAGAGTGACTGGAGGGTGATGTACAACAATTTGGGGATGGGGAAAGCAGAGTCCTTCAGTCTTCACCTGTATGTTTCTTTTGCTGACTACATGTCCCAGTGGGAAGGACGAGGTCATTAGCAGGATGAATACAGGAAAGACTTCACCACCCCACTCCAAAGTATTTAGGGAAGATATGACGTAGTTAACAACTAGAGGAATAGATAGATCAATGATTTCATTCACAGTATATGATGCTGCAAAGGAAGGAATGAGCCAAGTCACAAACCAGGCCATGGGGGAAGGAATAAGCCAGGTCATCAGTCTAATTCCTATCATAAAATAATTGCCAAGAAGCAGCATCATTACATACATAATCCTCTTTCTGTCCTGATCTTGATGTTGTCCCACCATTGGTAGGACCTCTACTTGTAGTGGACAATCAGGGAGCCTTTCCAATAACAGAAAACCCTACATAGTGCATCCACTATATAAACTTTGCTTGTTCACTGCCAGCAGAGCCAGCCTTTCCATTGTTAACTTTAGACATGGGACACCTGATGTTAATTCCAAAGGCAGGGCACCTAGTGGTGATCTCCTAATTGGCTTTCTCCCAAGGTTGGCTAGGCTTTGAGAGAAAAATCAAGAGGAAGGTCTCTCCTGCCTGGTTGTAGACACCACCTATATGTCAACCCTGATTCAGGGCTTGGGGGTTAGACTCCAGCACTTCAACATTATGACAGAATTATTATAGTCTTCTCTCTCATATCTAACTGCCATTATCAGTGATTGTGTAATTTAACAGATTTACAGAAAAATAGCTTTCTCTACTTCTGTGAAAATAGTGGTGGTCTTAATAATCAATTTTGTGATGAAGCAAATGAAGCAGTAGGGGAAATGTTGCTGCTGTATAGATGTGCTGTATACATTCATGCAAGAGTGCCTGCCTGTTCCATATTTCAGATGAAATTTTCCTGCAGCACTGCCTTTGTTTCTGGAGGGTACAGAGTAAATTCCTGAGACCACACATGGGGGAAGGGAAAAGAGGGGGGAAGAAATGACACCAATGTGCAGATCTGCAGCTGCTCGGATATTAGGGGACTTCTGGAAACTGATGTTGTTAACATCCATACAGAGCACTGAAGTAGCTTTTGTAGAAACACTTCATTCTGGAAGGAAAGTACATTTTTATTAATAGTGGCTCTCTTTTGCTGTATGAATACAGAATAGGTGATGTTGAAGCCTCAATCCTAGCTAAGATACCTAGCTAGTGTTGTATTAGGCATATAATATAGTGCATATATTCAGTAAGCATCTGGTTTATAAAGTCAACAGAAATGTGTTTTTGCAGGTAAAGAAACCAGGAGATTGCTTGAAACATGTGGGTTTGCATTCTTACCTCCAAAGACTGTAAAACAAAGTACTGACCAGAATGCTTGTGGTTTCTGAATTTATTTTTTTTTTTTTCCCCTGTGTTTTACACTTAAGCCTTCACATGTGACAGTGAGGTCCAGGAAGGGAGTTGTGTCCTTATGCACTTAATGACACAGAAACTGCTTTGGGGAGAGGAAGAGTTCTACATAAGTTCAGTGATTTAGAGAAGAAAGTCATTACAAGGAAAAAAAAATGTCCTTTTTTTGTCTTTATTGCCCATCTGTGTGTGTGTGTTTTGTTTTCTGTTACAAATGAATGAAGGCTGGACTTTTGAGAAGAACAACTTCTATTTATTACTTTAATTTGAAACCAGTTTTTTGTAAGTTACTTGTGAGAAAAGGGAAGATATAAAAGTCCATAAAAAGTTATAGACTCTCAGATTTCCTAGTGCAATAAAACGAGTTTCCTTTTTATACCTGTTATTCCCTTAGATTGAGTAATGCACCTGACCTAGCCTATGCTTCCCTGTTTCCATCTTTGTTGATGAGACATGAACAGCATTTATTTCCTGGCTGCCCTCTCCTTCTCTCTCTCTTCTCAAGTACTTGGATTCCCATAGAACGTATTTTTGCTTCATGCATCGTCTTGCATGATGAAGCATCTGCCTGTGGTGTGGAAGCTACTGGCAGTGCCTGGGTTTGCCCCAGAGCACATTACAGATGGTAGTGTCAGTGCAGATAATGATAGGCTAATATACTCATGGTAGCAACAGGGGACAGATGCTGCTTTTGTTCGGTTTTCAGTGGCAGATCCACCCTGCAGACTGGGGCCGAGAGGGGAAAACGACAAACCAAGCAGAGCTGACAATTTAGGTAATGGCCACTGGGTGGGGCAAAAGTGCACATCATTAAAAAAATAAAACGCCCAAAATATCAAAAACGTGGGTGATTTGTCAGGAAACAGGGGAATCAAAAGCACCGGTCTTTAGGGTGGCCAAGAGATTTTTTAACTGTGTGAAATAACAGTTTCTACATATTAAACACTAGACATTCTTCATGACTTTAATTAATTCCACAATAATGTACATGAAATTACATAGGGGCCCATTTCAAAGCATCTTGTCTCTCAGGATATGGATGTGAGTAAATCACACCCTATAATCTCCCATCATCCCTAGTGTTTTTTTCCAGGGAGGATTTACATTCACATATAAAATAAACACTTTAAACCCCACTGTAGAATGGCAAAGCACCTTTCTTCCAGAGACTGCAAGTGTCTAAAGTATGTGCTGTTTATCTTTTGCCTTTGTGCAGCATAGCTGGATGAGGAAAGCCTTATCAGATCATTAGGTTAAATAGGAATTTAACTTTATCACTAATTTTATCTTGTAATGTATTTACAAATTTCATTTGTCCTTTTTCTCAGTTTAATAGCTTGAGATCTTAAAAGGAAAATCATATTTTTAATGATTAACGTGATTTTAGTGCAAAACACTACTTTTTTTCCTCTTGTGGTTGGCAACACTGAGAGCATGGACCTCAGATGATCCCTCCTCCATATTCAGCCAGTGTATCAAGCACAGGAGAGAAATCAGCAGAGTGAAAATTATCACCCTGTGCATGAACTGAACTTCTTGCATACCATTCTCCCAGTACTCAGATCTGCAGCCTGTTTTCGGCTATAATGTGGTTGCTCTGCTTGAGGGTACTCAAAGAGGTTTCTTCCCATAGAACTGCTTTTCTTTTCCTGTTTTTCCGTGGGAAGGAAAACTGTTGGCCTGATTTCAACAAGTCCTTAAAGAAGAGATAGAAAGGGAGAGAGGAAGAACTATAGACATTTCTAACAATTTTTCCTAGACTTCTTCCTGAAGACTGATCAGAAAACAAACAAAAAAGGATCCTCATTCTCTTTATAATACAATCACCATTTCCTAAAGTAGCTAAAGGAACTGATCTGCATGTGGTTATCCAGGCACTAAATTCAAGATAGAGTATTGCCCTTTCTCTTTAAAGAAGGTCTTAAAAGTACATTTGTATTTTTTTTTCTCTTCATCTTCATACTTCATGACTGTATCCATCTAGAAATGAGAAAACTTCTAGAGTCATTTACAAGCTCAGTAACTATTATCACTTGTGTCCTAGGGTCAGTGGACAGGACAGCTTGTAATACATTGTTTTCTGGAGGGAGAAAAGAACACTGTATCTTATTTTCAGCAAAAAGGCTAAAACAAGGCGATAAAAGTCACTATATTTCCTCAGTCATTTAACTCCACGACTGGCAGCATTTCTCACTGGCCTCACAACTAGCTCTTTTTGCTATGAACATCCCCATTAGAGCTACTTCTGTGACTAAAGCAACCATCTGCCAATGCTGCGAGTCCCTCTGTCCCTAGAGAGGGCAGTTTACACCTCACTCTTTTTAGAGGAACTGACCACCCAGTCCTGTTTCTACTTGCAGTGCTTGGCCTACAAAATGAAGTTGCTGATTTCAGCCAGTTCCCTGTTCATCAGGGATCCCAATCAAGAAAACTCATTAGAACAGATGTTACTATCTGTTAGTGGCTTTAAAAGAGAAGACACTGGAGAGCTGAACTACCTTCAGAAATTTCCAGATGTGAAATGCTCTAATGCACACCACTTTCTTAATGTTCCTAGCCTGTGGGTAAATTAACTTCATTCTCCATTGCTGTCAGCTTTGCCTTTTTCAAAATATTAAAATCTCATGTGAGGAAAAGCTAGAACAGACACAGATAAAAGTGCTTGAGCTGCCTAGAGTGTTTCAGAGGATACCAGCATAGTAAACAAACAAAAAAAAATTCTACTGATGTCTTAGAATACCTTTTAATTGTTCTGTTGTGGCAGTGCTAAACACAGAAAAAATTAATCTCAACAGTGTATGTACTTTTACAGAAAGGAGGATGGCCAAATTATGAAGACACTATCCCTGGCTCACCAAGTGTGTAATAAAGCTGGATACTACATATCAAACTCATAACTTCTGTCCTGTAACAACAAGAACATCTTTCCAGCCCGTCTAGCACTGCAAAGCTAAGGCAACAATGCTTTTTAATAATGTAATTACTAATAGTGCTTATCACTTAAAAGATTACCCCGTGTTGTAGTACAACTGCCAGTCACACTGTATCTGCAGAGCTGAGTCTGTTCCATAAGGCTTTATAAAATCTGAAGCACTTCAAACCTGTAGGTAACCATGACTGGATACAAAAGAGAAGTATGAAATACAAGTCTAGGATTTTCCTCCAGGTAACTCTCTTTATCCACCACTACATTACAAAGCAGAATCTTTCCAATTAATTCAGTTTTGGGGCCTAGTTGGCTCAGGCATACCCTAACTAGGTCTTCAAGGTATCCTCTTCTAAGGACTGGAATTTTGTGAGCCATTGCTCTTCCAAAAATCAGTCACGAACTCCATCTAAAGTAGCTATAGTTTTCCAGCCTGCACAGTGAGTACACTGCAGATTTGCATTTGAATTTATAGTTCCTGACTTCCTATCCATGTCTTTGACCTCTGAGAAACTCTGCTTTTTCATTACTGTTTTTGAGAATTAAATGTGGCTGTATATTCAACGTGGGTTTGATAGTCAATAAACAATTGTCAATAGCAACTTGAAATATTCATTTAGGGCCTAAAGTAAATTTAATAAAAATTGCATAAGAGTTAATTAACATAAAACAGCCAAATGCAACATGAATTAAATAAACTAAAATAAAGTTCATGTTTTAATCAGCAAAGCCTTGTTGCTTAACAGCTCCTCCAGGCTTAATGTTCA
>NW_008607414.1:7115-20484 GCF_000691845.1 Merops nubicus | reverse complement strand
GGATCACACTCTTGCAAATTGCTCCATGGAGACATAAATCTGACTGTAGCTACTGTATCCTCTTGTGAGATAGTACATGTGTGTATTTCTGAGTGAGAATGTAAAATATAGTATGCTGGTGCACCGCATGTGAATTAATCTTTTCTGGAGTAGGAAAAATACATTGTGATGTTTTTATCTTACAGAACACTGTCAAATATTTTCAGCTTTCTTTTCATAGCATCTATGGAGACATAAATCTGACTGTAGCTACTGTATCCTCTTGTGAGATAGTACATGTGTGTATTTCTGAGTGAGAATGTAAAATATAGTATGCTGGTGCACCGCATGTGAATTAATCTTTTCTGGAGTAGGAAAAATACATTGTGATGTTTTTATCTTACAGAACACTGTCAAATATTTTCAGCTTT
Organism: Merops nubicus; assembly: GCF_000691845.1. Taxonomy (NCBI): domain Eukaryota; kingdom Metazoa; phylum Chordata; class Aves; order Coraciiformes; family Meropidae; genus Merops; species Merops nubicus. The sequence goes on along the minus strand of NW_008607414.1, from coordinate 20,074 downwards.
CTTTTCATAGCATCTTTTAGTTTGGAAAAGACCTTTAAGATCGAGTCCAACCATTAAACTAACTCTACCAAGTCTGCTGCTAAACCATGTTCCTCAGCACCTCTTCTACATATCTTTTAAATACCTCCAGGGATGGTGATTCAACCATTTCCCTGGGCAGCCTGTTCCAGGAAGACATTTTTCCTAATATCCAGCTTAAGCCTTGCCTGGCACAACTTGAGGCCATTTCCTCTCAACCTATCACTTGTTACTTGTGGGAAGAGACCAACACTCGCCTCTCTACAACTTCCTTTTAGGTAGTTGTAGAGAGCAAGGTCTCCCCTGAGCCTTTTTCTTCAGACTAATCAGCCCTAGTTCCTTCAGCCATTCTTCATGAGATTTTTCCTTTAGACCCTTCACCAGCTTAATTGTCTTTCTCTGGAGCTGCTCCATCACCTCAATGTCCTTCTTGTAGTAAGGAGCCCAAAACTGAACCCAGTGTGTGAGATGCAGCCTCACCAGTGCCAAGCAGAGGAGGACAATCACTTCCCTAGTCCTTCTGATCACCCTGTTTCCAATACAAGCCAGGACACCTTGGCCACCTGGGCACACACAGTGCCTCTTGTTTAGCTGCTTGTTGATCACTACCCCCAGCTCCCTTTCTGCCACTCTTCCCCAGGCTTTTAGTGTTGTATGCTGTTGTGGTCCAAGTGCAGGACCAAGCACTTGGCTTTGTTGAAGCTCACACCATTGGCCTCAGCCCACTGATCCAGCCTGTCCAGGGCCCTCTGTGGAGCATCCTTCCCTTCAAGCAGATCAACTCTGCTGCCCAGCTTGTTGTCATCTGCAAACTCACTGTTTATATTAAGTACATACCTACTTTTGTTTGAGGTGATACCAGAGAAATTCAAGAACAGTATTGGACTCAACTAGACGGCATGAAAGCAGAATAAAGTTATTGACTTCACTGGAATTTTCCTGAATGGTCATCAATAAGTTTGAAATCTAATGCTAGCTCAAAGTTTCCTTCTTTGTAGTGCCTTCACTGCAATATTTTTCTTTCTTGAGATGAAATAAAAAATGATTTCACAATTTGTTAATCCATCTATCTAGGACACATCTATTTCAAAATAATGTACAAACTTAAACTTAAAACCATGCAACTAGATAAATTATCTGGACTGTGTCACGTGAGTTAGCCTGCTCTGACTGAGCTGTTGTGCCTTATCATGCAATCCTCTGAACACAATGACTGAAAATGCAACTTGAGATGTTTTTTCTCCCAGTTCCTCAACTTAAGAAAAACTAGACTACAATATGCTCTAAGCAACAAGGTTGATGTTGTTTGACAAGGTACAGCAACTAAGTGATCAATTTGCTAGCTGGTTACTTCTTGGATCTAAAGTGAGTGGGCTGAACTCCCAATAGCTGTCCAATGACCACCTTTGGACCTCGTCCTGGTTGCTGGGAAGATGGAGAGAGAAATGTTGGGTAGCACTAGTTATAACACTGGGTCCAGGATGTATCAGAGAGGTATTTTTTGTGTGCTCAAAGATATTTGAGTTTTCCAACCAAATGTAAAAATCTTAATTTTTTGCTAGTACCTACATGGAAATCTGATTGTATGGTCACCTAGCTTATGTGTGTATTAATAATCTTCTCAGTTCTTCAGTCTATATTTCTGCTAAGGACTTCTATTATATAAGCTATCTGAGATTTTTCTCATTTTCTCTATCTGTAAGATCATAATGGTGCTACTCTGTATTGCAAAGACACTGAAACAAAAGTGTCAGGCTCTTTTTGAGCCTCAGGTGGAAAGTTTCACACAAGTGGAAAATGTCTTTTTATTTCCCGAAATCTATAAATGAATCTGCAGCTCAGAGCACACTTGTGAAAAACAATTCTCAGAGGCAAAATAGTTCCCATAGTCCTTCTTCAGACAAGCAGGTATTCTCTTGTAGTAGTTACGTGCTTCAAGTACAACTAATTGAATTTTAGACATTTTTATGCGGGAGCAATTACTAGATGAAAACCATGTTAATATTCATAATCAATATTAAGCACAACTTGTTGGATTTCTTAAGCAGTACTGATTTCACGTATCTTGTTAAATGACTAGAGATCACTGTTAAAGAAGGTCCCATCTGAAAAGCCTCTACCCACCAGGACTGTGAAAAGCAAGTGGAAAACTTCTGGGAAAAAGGCCAGTCATGCTATTACTATTGATACAACTTAGAGCCTCACTGCATTAAGTTTTCCAGGGTTAATCACATACTCAATGAAAAAGATTTTCAAGGGAGAAATGTTGCATGTTTGACAGCTGAGAGAAGACAACCCCTCAGATACACAACTGACTTTAAACAAAGTTGCTAAGATACAAGCTTTTGATGAATGACGTTTATAGTTTGAAACACATTCTCTGGGACCAACAATTCTGCACCAATATCTCACTGCTAGACCCACACAGTAAAATTGATTTGATTTTGATGATGTGGATGAAGGTGATAAGGCTGCTTTAGACAGAATTTCCTACAACTCCTCTTTGGTAAAACTTTCCAAAAGAATGAGGTCTAGTGAGTACCTGAAGTGCTGGGGTTAAACCCTGAACTGTGAATGAGGGTTGGCAGATGGATGATGTCCACACCCAGGCAAGAAAGACCCTCCTGATTGGTTTTCACCCAGGGTCTGGCCAGCCTTGGGTGGGAACTGATGAGGAGATCACCACCAGGTGCCCCTACCTTCCACATAAACTTGGAGGTGGGGCAGGAAGCCACCTCTATAAGAACTGACTCTGCTTATGGTGGGATTGGGAGGTTTGTCTATGTAGTGTATATTGAAGGACGGGGGGAGGTGTTTCTGGCTATGGGATGGGCTTCCTGGTTCTTCACAGCAAGTGGAGTTCCCAGGATGGCAGGGCCAGCACATGAAGCTGTCTCTGGGTCCCTGCTCTATCAGTGGCTCATGGCCTGGCTGCTCCCATCTCCCATGGCTTGGCTCCTTGCCTGGCTCGTTCCCTTCGCCATGTCCCCTGTGGTGGGTGAGTGCATTGACTTGTTCCTCCTCTGTCTGTCTGGCACTTGGGAGCTCTGGGGTGTGATGTGGGGGTGGAGGGGGGAGTCTGGCTGCTGGTCTGCCTGCTAATGATAATATCATTCTCTATTGCGCAAGCAGTCAGCAGAAGAGTACCCAACCTGGTTTAAAGACATCACAAGTCAGAGGAAGACAAAGAACTACAAAAATAACTGTTGAAACACAGGTGGGCTTCCCCTGCTTTCTACCAAATGATGTAATGTCACTTGTTCCATTTAAATACCCTTTTATTGTCTGATGGAAACTACAATAAATAACATCCCTCCTAAAATGATATTTCTGGGGAAAATTTAGTTGTTTCACCGTTGATATTTCTCATAAGCAAGGGTGGTCCAGGTTAAAGCACCCATGAGACTGTGACAAGGGTTTTAATCTATTTCAGAGCAGATTAGGTGCACCTAAACAGAGCAAAGGTATCAGCCCTGGACCTATGCATTGTGCAGTCTCTTCACTGGGTTCGGATACAGCACATGCTGCTGCAAAAAAACTGTCACTGCGAATTTGTCAGCACAATGTCCTCAGTTCAACACAAAAATAGAGGTCAAAACAAAAGTGGAGGTCAAATCAGTTATTGAGCAATCTCTAAAGAAAACTAAGGCCAGGTTAACTGCAGCTTATGCAATTCTTTTTAAAGAGGAGATTCAATAAATTTATGGAGCAGCAATCCTGAGTCTCAGGCTAAAGCAAATGAGAGCTTAGTGGAGAATACATTTTCCTCACATCAATCTTTGCTGTTGTGCCACTGACAACTGACCCTGTGGATGACTTGCAACACAGTTCTATCAGTCATTGGATCCTTCAATTGCTGTGTTTCCTTACCTGCGATCTCTGCCCAGTAGAACATTTTGTGTTTTGAGATATTGTTCATCAGTTATAAGGACATTCAAAGTGAAGTAGAATGTCTCTCCAGGCAAAAGAGGTTAATGTACCAAAATATAGCAAAATTTAAATTGTCTATTGTCTATGTTTAGGTGCTCTATAATTAAAAATATGATTTCGGAGGACTTGCTTTATTTGCAGAATTGTTTAATATACAAATTGCATATCACTCATTCACCTGAGAAGCTCTATGTGCAGACTAGTGAATGCATTTTGTTAAATGTACTCTAACCCTTTAACAGCCATCTTCATAGGGCTTGTGTTGATTCAGCACCTACAGTAATTCTAAATAGTGTGGTTTTATTGATTTAACTTGTAATGTCCCAGTTTGATGCATTTGATCAGTTTGATGCATTTCTTTTCCTCCAAACAAAAGTAATTCACTTGAAAAGTGAATTTACATTTTGGTTTCTGATTACATCTCAGTACTACTGGTCAATATCAGAAGAACCAAGAAGCTAACTTAATTTGTCATATTCTTGCACTCTATTTTCAGTGCATATTTACATTCTAGGTTTTTATGGCAACGTTCATAATGTATCTCCAAGATACTTAGAATTTACTTTAAGAAATAAAAGCAGAATCATCAAGGTGTTTTATTTTAATAAATTAATTACTGTGTGTCTTCACAAACCTACAAATCTTACAAATTTGGCATTCTTACAGTCAACTAGCTCATCTGAGTATGGACAGCTTTGCTCTGGGCAGAGAACATGTTCAGATTTAGCAAGTCAGCCCAGTGATCCACATGGTTAAAATTAATTTAGTAATGATGACCACAGCACACAGCTCCAGGTGCATGCTGTGATGTTCTTTCCAGCTAGTCATGAGCCTGAGAGTGGTAGTCTTCCCATTTAACATTGACTTTGCTTTACACCCAGGGAATAAAAAATTCATAGTAGATGTTAAGGGAGTTTATTTCTACATAATAAATAGAGAAGCATTTCCTTATATTCTTTTATTTCTTCCTTTTTCTTTTTTTTTTAACCAGTGTATTTCTTCTTACAAACACAAATTTCTGTTGGCTGTTTGTATACTGCATTAAAATTTTCTTTTATCTCTTAAATATATTACTATGCATCTTTACTCGTGGTTTCTTCATGCCACATTATAACAAAATAGATGAATACACTGAGTAGTTTTCTGTTTATTTCAGTGCCTGATAGATGGCTATGATTTTCAAAAGTGTAGAGGGCGTTTGATATCCAGTTCAATTCCTTTATGTCTCTAGGAAAGCAGTGACCTCATCAGACATCAGTTTTGTAGGCTCTTTCTTCTTTCCATTTGAGAAGAAATGTTCTTTAAAAATGTATTTTCTTTTGAAAGGTGGGGTAACAAGCAGTAATGGAATGGCCTTTGCCATAATCTCTCTAATTAGAGATTATGCTTGGGACAAAAGCTTAGTTTCTGTGCTATTTGGGATCAATTCTGTGTTAAGATTTCTATATTTACTGAAGATAAAGCAACTAGAAAAAATATTGGTTAGGTTCTTTAAGGCTGAAGTTTTTATCAATGGAAATTATCAATTGAAGTTAAACTCTAGAAACACTTTACCTCTCTTCCTCTGTTTCATGCAAAGAAATCTTCGTATCTCTCCCTGTAAAAGACTTCAGGATGCTCATAAATATTTAATTAAATATAATATTGGATGACTGAGACCAAATTCAGAATTCAGCTCCAGGAAAAGAAGCCTGAAACTTATTTTTAATGTAATTAACTTGGTTATGCAAGGTTTCATGAGTTTGGTTTTATATTTTAAGACTTCTCAGTGATTGTAGTATGCTTAAACTGTGGCTTACTCCTGTTCCTTTTTGGTAGGTTTCACCTACATTGTGATCTATTATTTACTTAATTTGTTTTGTATTTTTTATTTCTGAAAGACAAGGACTACTATTGGACCAAGTAATTGGATTGCTAGGGGCCAAATACTTCTGGATGTGAATCTATAGCAGAGTTCTGGAGTAATTGTGTGTGTTCTTACAGTGTTGGATAACACTGTGTCAGGTAACCTGTACAACCCTCTGCTGCTCTACAAAAGGGAAAAAAACCCACTTTATCAAATTAATTTTGTTACATCACAACAGCTGATACACTAATTGACACCATATTTCACATACTCTGTATTGCAGGGTTTTTGTGGGAATTGCCCTTGAAAGTGGAATTTATCTAGAAATCTGTAATTTGAAACAACATTCAAACACCTTTGAATGTCTGAAGTAAGAGCATAAAATGAGTTCAAGGCTTCTAAGTCAGGTAAATAGTTATATCACCTTTGTAACTGTCTTTTAATGGAAAAGCATCACAATTATACTTGAGATCTAGTGAAACTGAGAACAGTGTTTTACTCTGAACTGAAAATAGCAATAGTAGTTCAAAATTGCATTTCAAGTATTTCCAGAAGTGTGTGTTCTTTGGGATGGCTTAGTCTCAAGTTATTATATAGTGGTGTGGGGTTTTTTCTCCCCCTTTTTTATTTTTAATCTGAATAACACCAAAAATAGTACCAGATAAGATATGGAGGGAAGTCAGAATATACTGGATGTAGATTACTATATATTAATGAAAACTTCTGGACTGGAAGGGAGCATGTTCTGTGGGTTGGGTCGGTTTTGGTTTGTGTTTGGTATTTTTATGATATTCAGCTTAGTGGAATATCTTCAAGCTTAAGTAGCCTGGAGGAGTTGGGGAATATTACTTTATGGAACATTTTATCTTGGAGAGACATCTGTATCCTAAATCTTCACTTTATGGCTCGTACAATTCTTCTTGTCTTCAGTGAGAGTTTTGTCTGAATAAGTAGTGAAGGAACTATTCACATAAATATATATATGCACACATGGATGCATAAACATACACATATAAATATGGAATAGGCAAATCTCAAAATATGATAAATGAAAAGGAATAAGAAGGATAAAGGAAAAAATAAAAATATGAGTGTCATATTTTAGAACTGGTGAGAGTACCATTTTGGCTGCCAGGTAAAGACTACATTTATATTCAACAACAGTGAAATCCTTTTATTTCAAGATGTCAGTGATATTATTCCATCAAAAAGGAATCTGAAGACATTCAGTGAGGTTTTATAAGGAGTTTTTAGCATTGGTTTGTTTTGACTGAGCAGAAGAGTTAAAGGAAATTCAGAAATGAAAAGTAGTGTTAATGTATACTCTGAATCTTTAGTTTTAATTAGTTCACACTTATCAAGTGCTTTGAGGAAGCACATGGTTAAATAGAAGGGGATATATTTTTACCATAATATCATGCAACTCCTCTATCTATTTCCCCCTTTCACAGTATATAATTTTAAACTGTTCAGTAATTGATACAGCCTTCTTTCATGGGCAAAATTGTGTGAAAGAGCTCATCTTTGGATTGTTCTAGAAAGGTAAAGAAACAACTGGATGTTCACACCATGTACACTTAGAAATGTTCCTGCCAAGTTACAACTAGTTCTGTGACTGTCTTATTCTATTATTACACAGGAACTGCAATACTGACTCAGATCCAAAGCCTATCCCAAGCAGACTCTCTCTCTGAGAAGGTGGCTAGTGTCAGACGCTTTAAAGTCCAGGAGCCCTCTCCATAGGCACTCTGTATCATACAGTCTGTCCCCACTGCTCTTTTTTTGGTTGCAAGAATAGATATGACCCCCAAGCATAATACACTTCGATATATCTCAATACACAAGAATCTAATGCTTGATATTTTACATGCAAAAATGCACAGGTTTTCCAGGTAGACGTGGATGAAGAAAAGCTTTTGGCAGTTGAACACAGAGGCAAGAGAATGAAACATAACTCTGCCATAACTCTTATAATCATATGAAGGATGAACAAGGAATAATGGTGTTTGCAAGTAAACTTAACTGCTTTTCATTCCCTAAACCCATCACCAACTCATCCATCACCTCATTTTCAGTCAACTGATTTGCATCCATGTTCTGATTTTACCTCTGTTTTATTGTACTATCTGGGGATTATGGTGCAGTGTAACTTTTTGTATGTGTTAATCCTCCTACTCGTATATAATTTCCTTATTCTGGGCTTAAAGCTAAACCAAGATAAAAAAAACCCTTCATAATCTTTCAGTTTGTGTTTCATTTGGATAATATTTTGATAATCTTATCGATATTATCCAAAAGTGAAAAGATATCTGTACAAGTGGGAGTGAGTGAAACCCCTTCTCTGGGAAAATATGACCGAAGTTGATACTAAATGCTTGATTATGTTCCTAATTTGTTGGCATTTCAGTCTATAATTGCTGTACCTCTTATCAAGCACTATTCAATTTAAAAATGAGGGAGGATATCAGATTCCTGTGCAGTAGAAGGCTTTTTACTTTGTAGAGAATTTAGCTACCCTAGGCTTCTACCTTCATTAGTGTCACGAGGATCACTCATCCCTTCAGCATGGCCATATGCAAATGAGTGCTAGAGGCTCTGGTTAGAAAAAGATCATTACTGAAGGGGGTCCCATGGAGGGCTAGAAATGGATGGGATGAGCACAGTTTTCTCCAGAGGGTTCCCATAGATCCAGAGTGGGCTAAATTTCTGAATTGCTGTCCAGTCTTCTTGAAGGTCCTTGTATTGCCTGAGATTGTCAACCTACCAAAAGTAAGCACTTCACCTAAACACTAAATCAGGCAGGTGATCACCCAGCATGCCAGTTACAGCCAGTGAAAACTGTGCCCTCCACAGAGAAAAAACACTTCAGTGCTGGCTACTCACCTTCACTTTCCATCAGTTTTCTTCAGGAAGAAAAAGAGAGACTATGCTAAAGTTGTCATTTCCTTGTGTCTTCTTTCTTCCAGGCAAATAGTCAAGGACAAAGCTATAACAACCCTGTTTCCTTCAGACCAGAATATCACTGTATATTATCCATGTGCCAGTAAAAAAGGGGGGAAAAAAAAGGCATTTTGATTAGTTTTTCCTTTAATTTGTAAGGATACTGGAGAGCAATGAATGGAGCTTGGTGGAAATAAGGCTTGCTCTGGCACTGCTGTGTAAAGACAACTCTGGATTGTGGGCTGGAATATATTCCTACTATTTCCTGTCCCATAATTAGTTTTTAATCCATGACATGACCGTGAATCATCCTCTCTCATTGCTTAACATCCTCAAAATAAGAAATTTTTCAAAAAGCTCTTGAAATTCTCCATCAATTTTATCGCCTGTTCCTATTACGTATTTTGTTAACTATCTCGAGTAGTATTAACCCTTTAATAATGTAAAAATCTCTGTAACAATAAACTTTGTAACTTTTTCTTTTCCTTTACATGTTGTACTCATCAGATATTCTTACAGACCGTTGGTCATTGATAGCAATTAGGAGCCACACACATACACATCAGACATAGCTCTGTACAGGTTTTACCTGGTCCTATGAGAATTGAAAGTGCCTGGAGTACAATTAATGTAATATGCCATGTTTTAATAAAGGTACTAACCATAGCAATAACCATCCATGAATTCTCCCTAACTGTGAGGTTTTTAAAATTTCTTTAGTAGTGGTTTTAGGTTACATTCTACTGAGGCCTATACATATAGATAGATATATATGAAACTTTTTTTAGATATCATAAGAAAATCTGTACAGACTTGAATATTAAGACTTCCACCATCAAAATAAATATATAGGAACTGATACTAGTTTTTAAAATAGAATTTGCTATCCAGAAAGGGCAGGCACAAGTTTTTGCACACTCGTTTTAGGCTTTTTTTGTGCAGAAGAAGAAACTGTGTAGAAGTCCAAATGAGAACTCCCTTCCTTCAAAGCATGAATTCAGTCCACTTTTGTTCTCTGGTGCCTAGCTTATTAAAGTACATATCACCTCAGACCGACAACTGGCAAATGCCCATGCCCTTTCTACTGTTCTCCTCAGCAGAGTTTGACACTGCCAGGCATACATTCCCGCTCTTTCACATGCTGTACAAATCTGGCAAGTGTAGGCAGAAGCATGCTGAAGTGACTCTGATCTTTCTTGTCAGATTAATTCCAGCAGGGCCCTTTTCCATCCCCAGAATCTGCCATTGAAGAACTTGGTGAGGTTCAATTCCTTCCCCTTTCTCATTCAATATCTGTACTTCAGGAAGCTACGCCTTGGCAGGGGATTGGGAAATGATCAGCAAGAACATACACCTCACAAGCAGAACAAAATAAAACCCAGATAATATAGCAGCAAATGTGCCCAAACGCCTTTCATACTGAGCTTCCCAAAGAAGTATGTATAAAGTTTATGGAGGAAACTTAAAGTGTAATTTCAATTTGCTTGCTTCTGCCTTTTTCTCCCTATTTTTTGTTCTGCGTAGTTACACAGGGACTTGTGCTGTAAAGTTGATCAGGGAAATTATCTCTGTTAAACACAACACCTTGGAAACTTCTCTTTCTTATTGCTTTATTTAACCTGAATCATTGAACTGATCTTTTTCACAACGTAGTGATGTCAGCCCAGCTGTTGGGAAGGCAAGTGGCAGCCCTGGGGGTAGGAAGGAGGGAGAAGAGGAATGTCTCAGCTCGCTGTGTTGTCAGTGACACAGAAACACACAGTCCCACTCCCTGGCTAGCTGAAAGCCACATCTTACAGATGGGAATGAGTCTTCAGATGCAGCTCTTCAAAACTCATACACTTAATATACCCAGTGCCTTAAAGAAGAAGTTTTATGAAGCACTATGGAGATTCCACGACACACATATTTACTTATATTTACTTACTGTTCTAAGAAGAAAAATAAAATTTTCAGTTGAAGACCCAAGCTCTTCCTGGTTTTGTGTTTTAAAAATTTTCTTTGAACATAAAACAATTTTCCCCCTATTTTTTTGTGTGAAAACAGTAGCAAGTAACAGGATGAAATCCTAATAAAGGAAGATTAATATATACCTCAGTTTTGTGTTTCTAATTCAAGGAGTTAAAAGATAATTTATTCTTCTTTTGTGAAGGCATGTGTAAAGGATTCTAGCTTACCACTTTGACACTTTCTTTTCTGCATCTCAATATTTCTGAGTCAATGGGCAAATTTTTACATCTTTTCCCCTATATTTTGTTTGTATACCTGTTAATTGTGTAAATAGTAAGTTTTTTCCTTTCTTCTCTAGCTTACTAAACTACTCCATGGATAACTGTACTTCAAAGGCCACGTTATACCCAGTCCTTCCATCTAAATACAGAGCCAGAATAAATGCTGTAATTCCTAGTTTTCCCAATCTTAAATCCATGGTTTTATGAATTAACATAAACATCAATTTTTTGACCAGTCTGGTAAAATTATCTATATATCCATTTTACTTTTCTTTCAGGGGCATCAACGAGTGCTTCCTTTTGAAGTGATAAGTGCTTGATATCACGGTTTAATGCAGTACTTCATTGTTCTGTTTGGCCTCAGCCTCACAGAGCTGTTGGTCTGATCCTTCATACAGCAAAAAAATACTGTGATCTGATATCTGGGATTGAACCAAGTAATTGCAGGAGCTTGGCTGCACCAGGGAAAAGGGGGAGGGTTGTGCCTTCATCTTTCCCTGTTAATGCCTGCTGTGTGCTCTTATCTCATTTGGTAGATTAGAAAGAATTTAAAAAGAGGTAAATACCAACGCTTTTAAATTCTTTCTTTTTATTTTCTTTTAATTTCCTTTTGGTTTGGGTGGGATGTTTTTTCCCCCTTGGATAACAGCCATGTAGCAGCTTCCAGTCACTGAACCAGGTTGATAATATTGTAGGAAATGGTGCTGGTGATTATTCCTCTCTGTAAATTGAGCTCAGAAATAGTTTAAATAGCTTGTAGACAATATTTCAAACAATATTCTTGGGCTTGAGGGGCACAACTTATCTTGAATCACGCTTCCCTCAAGAACATTCTGCTAAGGGTTAAACAGCGAGACACTCTCACGCCTGAACTGTCAGTGTTGCTATTTTAAATGTTCCCCAATTAAATAATTAGGTGTAACTTAATAAATGTTTGAACACCATTTTCTCCCCTCTTCTTTCAGTCTAACAGTCTTGTAGTTTATGTCACTATGGCCTACTTTTCAGCAAAAGCATGTCTTAATATTGAGTGTATCAAATCTAATCCTACGGTTTATTGTGGGCAGCCCCAGTTGGTCCTGTTCTAAGGCTTTCCCTCCCTTTCTGGTGAAAAGCACTTGTACCGTGGCCCTGCTGGTGGCCTGAATCACCTCAATTTGTTCTAGCAATCAGAGGCAGCTGCTCCATGTGAAAGGACTGTGGACCACTGAACAGAGCATTAGGACTGACCTCGGGCTGAATGCAAAAGCTCAGCCTTTTCTGTGAGGCCAGTCGAGCATGTGCAAACAGATTTGCTGAAGTACAAAATGGTCCAGTGATTTAAAGTGAGTTTTCTTCTCCCTTTCTCTCCTTTTCCCTTTCAGAAATGAAACAGGATAGAGGATAGCCTGGGTACAATCTTAGCAACATCTGTTGCCTTTCACTAGGGTCTTGGCCAAGGACAATATCTATTCAAAGAGGTACTGACATTTTATTGAAAGAGAAAAAAGCCTTAAATAGAGAAGCGTTTGGACATGTTTCCCAACACACACAGTTGGGTCTTTTAATGGATCAGAATGCTTTTGGAAAAACACTTTCCCCCCCCTGCTTCTCGCCTTCCCTTTTCTGGTGAAAATGTCAGAAAACAAATCTTCAGCAAATTACAGAGCTCAGTGGGCTTACAACACTGGAAAACAGTTAAATTTTCCTTGTTTGCTTTTATTCTCTGAACCAGAGGGTATTTGACAACCAAAAACTTAACCACACTTAGTAAGAAGTGTGAAGGAATTTATGCCTAAGATTGCTTCACATCTGCTACTTTCTAATTCCCACATTAATTTATCTTTTAAAACAACTGGTAATAACAACAGAGTAACACCAACATTTTAGCCTTTAGTTGTGATGACTGATAGTGTATGAAGATAGATTTTGTAAAGTTATCTGTTGTGTTTGTTTTCCTGGGTGCTCTCCCCCTCCCTGCTATAAACATTAATTTCACCCAGCACTTAGGAAGA
>NW_008607414.1:0-7084 GCF_000691845.1 Merops nubicus | reverse complement strand
CTTTCCCTTTTTTCCTCGCATAGCTTTTCACAGGCAATTTTGCTCTGTCCAACCATGACATGCCTTCGTAAAAATGACAGATGAAGCAGCTGAGTAACTGGTGGGTATATTATCCTCCTGCAGGCATCTGCTGCTCAGAAGGCACCTATTCTTTTCTTGGCCTTGGGACTGAGGCTGTACATTGCATCCCATACGTGAAGCCTTTCTTATCAGCCTTCCACTATTTTGAAGATAATCGCAGTCAATTAAATCAAAGCTACTCAAAAGAAGTCTAGTCTTTAGTCTATTACATAGATTATCAATAAAGCTTTATATAAGTACAAATCTTTAGACGCAGAAGACAGGCCTAGAATCCTCAAGAAGTAATTGTGTAGTGCTTCCAGTTTTCCTGAATTTTGATCAGGTCATAGTCATTAAATTCAAAGCAACATGAATAGGGGTGCATGAACACAAATTCTGTGACATGAGCTGACTTAGAGTAGCTGATTTACCTGTGTATCATATGCAAACATGCAGTAAATGAATGACTACCTCTATGGTGATACTTCACACTAAGATCAGGGTGCTTGTGCTCTGTCTGTGTGTTATGATTGACCTAAAAAAGCCTTGTCTCACCAAGCTGACAACAGAAATGCATATGACAAACTTCAGTGACTCAAAGAAAAAATAAAGCAGTACTTCTGTCAAAAAAAAACAAACCCAAGGCATGTAGGACTGGTAACACCAAGGTGAAGGTTGCTGAAAGATTAGATACAGCATTCCAGTGACCAGCACCTGATGGCTCCAAAGGCCAGACTGGAGGAAATGCACTAAAAGTGGCTCTTACTTCTGGTGCTGGGGCACTATCTCATTAACCTGCTAAGTGTGGGAGGAAACAGGTACCAGAGAACTGCTGTTTTCTTTCACTTGCCCTCAGCCTCTTGTTTTTCCCTTGTACACAGGCATGGGTAGAAGTAGGAGGAAACAGTTGATTTTGAATAGTTGAAACTTATTTTTATTCTTGCAGCACAACCATTGGTGTAACCCCTTGGGACAGAAATCTTTGAAGAAGTGGGCAAAGATTTCTGTCATGTTTTGTAAGGGAGGGACAAAGTGCTTTGCCACATACTCTGAGCTTTTTTCCTAATTGACAATGTATTAGATCTGTCACAAAACTTAATTCTTCTCTCATTGAATCAAAAGATGGTTTTCCACTGATTTTAATGAATGCAGAATCCATCCCAAGAATAGGTAGAAGCTGGATAAGATTAAGAGATTTATAATGTTTTAAACATTTTAAGTATAAAAGTAATGTCTGAGTTGTCATTCCTAAGGAATAAAAAAATGATGGATACATTAGCTGGGTGGAAAATTGACATATCAAATTATGTCTCCTTCAGCACTCACACCAAGTAATTATGAGAGTGGGCAGTTCAAGATGATGAAGACAGTCACATTTTTTCTCTGGCTCACTAAGAAGATATTTACATCTGCTTTCTATACAGCTCCTTCCTATACATCGTGCCATTTCAGAATTCTTTCTCTATAAATATTCAGGCATAGGAGTTTAACATTTAGGTTAACATTCAGACGTGAGAAGTTTGATTGCCTGAAGGTGAAAAAGAAGGGTCACCAGCATGCTCCTTGCTTGTAGTGTTCCTTGTGCTTATAATGCTTAAATTGTACATTTCATAAATGCTTGGGGGCTGGAGGGGGGTTGTTTGGTTTGGTTTCTTTTTTGTCTTTAGTTTGGGGATTTTATTTTTTGAAAGACTGAGTTTTCCAATTATTGCTGTGGTCAGGGGGAAAACATACAAATAAATAAAATTTGCTTACTTAGCTAACGTGTTCACAGAAGGAAGGTTATGAGCATCTTGAATACCAGTCATGATGCCAGAGTATACACAATGTGGGCCAATTATTCAGAAAAGTCTTCTAAAATTGCAGCTGCAATCTCTGAGTTTGTTCATGCAAGTGTTCAAGCTTGTATTGACAAACTAGACTGGAACACTGAAATCAGGCTTTGGTTTAGAGGTCAGTGGAGGAGCTACTTGCATTAATTTTGTATAGCTGATGGAGAGTATAATCTCTGACCTGAAGTGATACATCCTGCTGTGTATAGGCAGGTACTGGTGTATTTGTGTCTGTATTGGCATTTTTCACAAGTAACTCAGCTGTAGATTTTCAGATGACTGCCACAAAGTAGCAGCCCCCTGAAGCGTGCAAAACTCTCTGAAGTCAGTTGGACTTCCTACGTATAACTTTTCATAGGATCACACAAATGTTTTCAGTCTAGATTGCAATTCCTCTGAAAAATTGACCTTAGTTGTGCCACAGTGTGAATGCCCTGCAGAACTGAACTTAATATCCAGCATGAAACTTATCTAACCTAATAGTTTTCTGCATACATTAGACAAGAGAAGAGTGTTAATCATAAAAATGGTGACGCTTCTTCTTCATCAGCAGGATCTTGCTGGCACAAAACGTTAATCCAAGACCCAAGTGTTTGTGGGTTTATTTATTTATGAGTTGAACTATTGTGTTCATCAAAGTTGCTCATAAATGTAGCTATGTGAGGGCTGTTACAGAGCTACTGTTTAGCTTGCTCGGTACCATTGCGATGTTAGTGCAGGTCCAAGGATACACAAATGACTGGCACTTTGTTTGCACTTCTCAGAAACTGGATTTTCTTCTGCTCCTACCCTGACGGTGCCTTTTCCAGCATTTTTGTCTGAACAATCTCCTTGAATAAGACAGAAAAAGAAGAAAAAGCAGTTTTCAAGCATTCTTCCTCCCTTTTATAAGTCTTATAATTCCTTGTTTCCTAGCTCTTATTCCTAGCCTTGTTCTTCTTTCATTTTAATGTTTTCAAAATAATTTTAATACTTTTATTCCCAGCACCTTTCTTTGGCTGAATTCTGTTGTTTTTTTTTTTTTCTTCTCCCATTGGTAATCCATACTTCCTGCAGAACACTCAGTGCATTATACTGCCAGCATTGCCCTACCATATTCTATCTCAGTGCTGGCCAGCTAGGTACATCCACTTACAATATGATGAATAGCATCTGGAGCCTGGCCACACAGACTACGTTCTGGTCTTAGGGCTTTTTTAAACCATCTATCCTTGCTTGTACAAATAGCCCATTCGTGTGTGGCCATAATGGAATTCTCCATTTCTCTTTTCTGCCTTGTGACAGCCTAGCTGCCATTTGCCACCATCTTCTCATGAGAGTTTCAAAATTCTTCCCATGCAGTTGCTTTTCAATTGATTTCTCTTTGCACTGTTCTTACTGCTGTGCAACTAATAAATTACCTTCAGTGGCAGAATCTTTAATTTTGGAGCCTACTTATGACTAAACTTCTACCTAGAGTTTCTTAGTTTCACAGGGTCCTTTCCCACAACTCCTTCTGTTGCCTTTCTCTGTTCTTTCTGACAACATAAACTTCATTTTTATCTGCATTTACATTTATGACCTTAGGCAACAGTAACTTCTTATTGCTTTTACAGTTACATTGCCTTAGATTAACTAGTTTTTCTTCTGAAGCAGAATACCATTCTTGCAAACATATACTTTACCCAGATTTGACAATATATGTGGGCCAAGTATGTCACCAAATAGTGGAAACTCAAGAGAAAGTACAGAGAAATGAGAAGGGAAGAGGTAGAGCCATGATGATAACACTGAGCTGATAAGGTGACAATTTCTAAGTGAAATGGGTGTTTGTGGATACGTAAAGAGACCTCCTAAATTCACCATCTGTTATTATTTGCTACAGTTTAGTTCATATTATTATGTCTTTTTGGCAGCCACATCTTTAGAGGATGTTCTGCAAAATGTTTTCTAAAGAGCAGGTTGCTGATTTTGAGGGGACTATTAAGGAGGTCCCCATAATTACTGTTTCTCCACAGGGATTGATCAAAACCCATGGAATATAGACAACAATGTAATTGCCTCAAAAAAAATCAGTTTAAATAGGGAATTAAGCCACAACTGGGAGGACAGAGAAAGGCAGAGACATTCCTGTGTTGAATGTCTTGTTAAAGGCAGTGAGTGTCTTCAATTTCAACAGGCCTTTTGTTTTTCCCTTCTGCTATTTGTGGAAATGGCAACAAAAGAAGACTGAAGACAAGCGATGCTCAGTTCTAGATTTGAATCAGAGCTAGTGTAACCACAGCAATGGACAGAGTGACATCCAACATGATACAGAAGGTGAAAAACTCACAGCAGAATTATAGCCATCTGTAAATAACAACTCCAGACAGCAGAAATCCTCACTTGAGAGTCATTTGTAGAGACTTATACAGGGCAACAACGTGGCAAGAAGTGTTTACCTTTTAAAAAAAAGCTCTTAAACTGCAAGACCTCCTACTTACCTCATGAAATCCTAAAATCCATCTCGATCTATATGAAAAGTGAGGAAAAGTGAGCATGTTGCCTCTGAGTGTAATAAATTCTCATGCTGAAGGAACTCCACAAGCTGTTGCAGAAGGCATAGTGGAAGTTATTTCTGCCCACACAGTCAGTGAGTTACCAGCATCCAGGTAACAGTTGCCAGATGTTGCTTTTTCTCAGAACATGAATCATGAGTGTACAAGTAGAAATGTTAATATTGAGAGACTGTCAGTGGTTCAGGGAACTCAAGATAACTACAAAACTTTTCAGTTTTCTGCCTCAGGGCAAAATCCTCCCTAAGCAGTGGCCACCAAAGCTTTCATTGTCTACAAAGTGCTTGAGGGCATGTTGCAGAGCAGGGTTTGTGGTCCTGCCTATGGATCCACTATATGGAGCTCATACTGTGAGGAGGAATCCTTGACATTTTCAGAAGTCAGAAGATGGGAAAGGTGCTGGTACGAACGCACCCTTTGATGCCTGCAGTCAGTCTTTACAAGGCCTAGCTATGAGATAGTCCAATGTTTGTTTTTACAAAGCTTAGACTTTCCTCTGGAAACAGTGCACCCGTGCCTCTCAAGATGACTGAACGCACTATGAAACACATTAGAAAGAAATACAGCAGCACAGCAAGCATGGATTACAGCCAAAACGACCCAGTCAATGTGTTGGAATGGACTGACTCATTGGCAAAACCCCACAATCGAGACAGTCAAGAACAAATTGTATTAAAAAATATACATTTGCTTATGTTACTAAAAACAGTAGATTGCCAAAAGTGACTAAGAATAATTGCTTCTTTATATTTTATTCTGCCTGTGCAATGGAATTAAATTGGTCTGCTTAGTCATACTTTTTACTTGGAGTCACTGGGCTGTTTTGCTGCCATGAAAGTCGAAGGGTTTAATACGTTTTATTTTGATATGACAGCATAAGCATTTAGAAAAATACTCAGACAAAAATATCTATCCTATTTTCAACACAGTAAAAATAGGTTCAAATGTTTTGACAGATACAGTTTAATGAAAGGTTTTGCTTGAGAGAATATGGTTTTTTGGAACATAGAGCACATCCTTGAGAGAGGTCTGTTAAGTTAGTAAGAACATCATTAAACACTCTGTGAAGGTCTACACATGAAAACCTTTTAATTGGGTGATAATTGGCTATTCCAACTCTCCATCAGTAATATCTGGATCAGAATCAAAATTAATGAGGATGAACCCTTCCTTTATAAAGATTTTAAGTGATTGGAAACTATTTAGTCCCTGTTTTGAACCTGAGGAGCAAAGAAAAAGTTTCAAGATGTTAGGTAAAGTTTATGAAGCTCATAACCCCTTGTAGATTCTTCTTTTGTATCATCCTTTTCCCAATGATTTTTTTCCCCTCTTTTTTTAAACTGTTCTATTTTCACCATTGAAGTCATAGCTACTGAATTAAGTAGGAAAAGATGAGGTTTCCAAGTACTGCTTCCATCTCAGAAGGAATCTGAAAGAAGATAGAGCAGAGGTGTTTGTGCTATTTAGTGATGAAAAAAAGATAATCTGTCCTTGAACTTTGTCCTCTAAGGATCAGTGCAAAGAGTCTTATTTTGATTAACTTGTGAAAGATGAATTAGGGATTGGAGGAAAGAGGACAAAGGAAAGAAGAATCCTTAATTACAATCTGAGGCAACTGTGTGCAATCATGTTTCAGGATTTTCCTGCCTGAATACATCTTATTAAGTTGTAACCACTGCACTCAGCTGCTCCATAACTTGGTGAATGAAGATTGCTTCTGGTTGCTCTCTAAACCACTTCTTCAGTTCACAAATGCCATGATGCTGAATTGCCTCTCCTTGATTAGAAGGGTGACATTGGAAATCACATGTCTGAAAGTGAAGCCAAAAGACAAGGAACACATAGTGGTCGCATATCACATTTATTAAAACACTCATGCTTGTTTGCATTTGTGTATTTAAAGGCTACAAACAAATTCCACTATTAAAATAATAAATATTAAAAAATTCTTAATGATCTGAGCCAATAATTTTGTTGGTTTTTTTTAAGAAGTGACTTTATCACCACATTGCTTTATTATTGACACCACACTTCACAGTATAATGTATAATAGGAATGAAAATAAAATGCACATTACTAGTTTGCTCCTAGTATGTTGAGAATGATTTTGTGGCAAAGTTATAAATCAAAAGACATTGGCCAAGGCTCATTTCTTACAGTTGCCCTTGGTATGATCCATTGTTCTAAAAACAGCACGTGTTAAAAATATTTTTGTCCGTGGAAAATGTCAGTTCAGCAGCTCCGCCAACATTTGGGACCTCTGCCTTTTTTTTTCCCTTCGCAGGAGGCGTCCTGACTCCTGGCTGCTCACGTTTCAGCTGTAGCTCTCTCTCCTTCTGCAGACCCAAACCGGCTTCAGCGGTGCTGAAACGAAGCAGAAAAGTTTGTGCTGCCGCCTTCCCAGCCGGACCGAGTCCAAAGAGAAGCGGGGATTGAATTCCCCGAACGGCGTCCCCGGGCAGCGCCGGGCTGGGGGGGCTGTGCCTGGATGCTGCCAGGCACCAGCCCCCGGCGTGACACTGCGACTTCCCCTCCCACCGCTGCGCAGAGCTCCAGCACGGACACAGGCTCTGCCGTGTATTCTGTGGAAGCACCTGGTTTATTTATTCCCTGTATGGATTGATTTATTTAATTTTTATTTTTTTTCCTCTTCTACCC
>NW_008607413.1:0-9405 GCF_000691845.1 Merops nubicus | reverse complement strand
TTGTGCCTGAATTTTGTGCATAGTGAATGTTCTTCCGTGTATACTACATGGAAGAGATGTTCACCAAATGTGCCCTGTAGCTGAAGGCAGCAAGCTTTGTAATGAGCCTTCGGTATCAGCAGGGATGTATTTTCAGTTTCCAAACATCTGTGAGAGAAAAAGTCTTCTTTCATTTGCCAGTACTGCCCTGGCAATGCATATAAGGGTTATACATCTCCACAGGACACAACACATATAAAGCTTACGGCAATTCATAGAATAAATTAAAGCTCTGTGGTATGTGTATAATGAAAAGGATTAACATCTTTTTGTCTCTCTTTTCTGCCACTTAAATAACAAAGATTGGAAGGATGGCAAGTAATACTTCAAAAGCAATTTTAGCTGACTGAAACAGAGTTGTGATTCTAAACAACGTACATGAGAACTAATGTAGGTACTCTGAAGACTTTGTACTAATGCAAATGTCACTATTTCAAGCGAGATACACTTAGCCAGTTATTTCCTGAATTCTTTTTCCTGCTATTTTGCATACTTTAAAAATCTGTTTTCATGAAGAGTTTATTCTCTCTGTTCTCCGGGGTTTTCTTTACCAGACTTTGTAACAGTCCACTAACAAGGGCACTGGTATCAAAAACCGTTACCACAGGAATCCATTCAGATGCAAAACTTACCATGACTTCACTGCAAAAATCAGTGGGGTAGAAATACTCCATCAAAAATGAAACATGTGCTATGTCACATGTGTCTTCCAATAACAGGCATGGGCAAAGAAATTACCTGTAACCTTGCTTATCAGTTAAGATTGTTCATCAAGGAATTAGCAGTTGTGTTCTAGGCTCTCTTCAGCTTAAAACTTGTTCAAACTCACAACTTCAAGGAAGACACCCCAATGACCAAAGTGACAGCTGAGATAATGGCATGCCTCTGTCTCTGCTGCAGAACTCTGGCCACCAGATCCTGAGATTTACAGAGAGATCACAACAGACAGCAGGGCAGCAAGGGTATGCCCCAGCAAGGGAAGAACTGTTCTCATGCCCCAGGTGTGTTTTGAAGAAAGGCACTGTCACTGCCAGAGGGCACGCTAGTATGTTGCCTTGTGTTCTTGGGCTTGTTCTTGTTATTCTTCAATGGGGAACTTGTTGTCTTGAGTTCTTACAGTGCCAGGGCCAACCTGCCTCTGGAGGCACAGAGGCCTTGATCAGTTTGCACCCCTCAAAAACACAGGCTCCCGAGCAACTCAAACACAATGGTAGGAGAATACTTCAGGTGTCCGCAGAACCCTTCCTCTAGTTCAGCAGCAGTTTACTCATGCTGCAGTGTTTTCATGAAATACGTTGAGTCTAATTTTTAGCCCATTCTTCTAAAACCATATTTTGGACTATTTTTTTTTTTTCAGAACATAAACAAACAGCAGGATCTGAGCCATACATCTCTTCCATTAAAAAAGCAATTGTGCTGTAACGTTCCCCATGACCTGAACAGAGTTTCTCAAAAAACCACATCCATCACTACTTAATGTTGAGAAGAATAACTTGAAAAATGGTATTGTATGCAGGCCAGAATGCTTAAATGGACTGCAGGCAGAACCTGATCTCCTTCCACTGTTCTTCACCTCTTCAGTAAATGTGTAACACAAGTAATGCCATCTTGCAATCTCTAAAATCATGGTAGGTGGGAATTGGTTTATAAACATAAATAATTCACCACTGAAGAGAGGTGATTGCACTATAGTTTGATATCAAGTCATGAGAGCCTGTCACTATCGAGACTCCTCTGTGCATATTTCCCCACTTAAGAATCCCAAGATGTTGGTGGCAACAACATTAACTTTTATGCTTGAGCACTTCACATTATTTTAAAACTCTACTGATTTTTTTTTCCTGTTAAATACAAAATATAGCTCTCAAAGAATAAAGAAAAATAATCACATGCTATGCTGTAATTTTACAGGGCTCTTTTTCCACAAACAAAATGCTGGAGGAAAAGATCAGACAGATTTTCCAGGGTAAATACAGTATTCATCATTCAGTTCTGTTTCTGCTCATTTTCTAAACGGAAAAGAAAGGCTAAATACATAATATGTAGAAAGGGTATAAATATTCTATATATCTTATATGTGCATATATATACGCATGCGTGTACGTAGGTATAAAACACACAAAGGCATATTTTATGGCAATAAAATTACATCCATGTCCTCTTTTCTCCCATGAAACACAGACAGCACCAATTCTGAAATTGTTACTACTGAAAATACATATTTGGTGCAAAGTGGTCATTTTAAATTGATGTTTAGCAATTCAGAATCTCCATCTGGCACCTGCAAGAGTACCATCCAGCATACCAAGAACACAGGGTTCTGAGTCCATTCAAGAAACGATAGAATAGAAACAAACATGAGGAATATGTTCTCACAATAAGGGACGATAAAGGACCTGTTTGGGGAGTGGAGAGGTGCAGTCACTGGTGCTCCAAGGTGATACAGACTGGTCACTTTACATACAAAAAGAACCAAACAATTTTCTGCTCTCCTGGTACTTGGTAGTAGTAATCTTCTTCATATCTAAGCATGGCTGAGCAGCTTAGGTACTATTAACAGCACTGAGTTAATTTGCTGTCTGTTTACTGCTGTAGTGCCTGAGTTAGGCTTTGCAGCCCAAACTGAGCTCCAGGAGAGCAGTAGCTTGTCACACTGTAGCTGTAGCACAGACATCACAGATACAGCAGCACTGGCTCTAGGAGAGCTCCTCATCTTAGATCTGTAAGCAATCTGCTGCTTCAGTGTGGCCATGAGGAAAAGGATTGTGTCCTGTTCACTTTTTCCTACTGAAGTAGACAGAATCTTGAACAGTGCATAGGGATCACCACTGAGACAGAAGAGAAGGCATTTCTGCATAAAAAAAAAAGGGGGGGTGACATTCATTGTGCACTGGGAAGGCCAAAATGCTTTGAACATATAGAACCAAGCCTGTTCTAAGTATAAGAATGTTACCACAAATGTTCAAGCTAAATGGCAGATTAAGATATTTCCTCCATGACTAAGATGAAGATACTAATTTTTTTAAAATGCAGTCATCACCATTTATGAGGGAGAAAAACGATGCCAGGCTCTGACTGCAGTATATGGTGGTATAAAATTGAAATAACTCTATTGACTTCAAGGCATATGGCGCATAGTAAAGATTAATGAAGCTATTCTCAATTTTTTGTCACTGTGAACTGATCCTCCATCTGTGGATCCTGCCATCTGAGCCACTTATGGCACGGAAAGGCCTTTTCTGAGACTGGTGTTGTGTTTAAGTGTTAACATCCCCTTGCAATAAATATCACATGCTCATCCTGCAAGCTTTGTAGGAATGACTGTCATAGAAAGGTCAACACTTTGTGAAGGCAAATAAAATGCAACAGTTATGATATTTAACTTCTGGTACCCTAAAAATTATTTTTTCCAATGTGAACAAAAATGTGAGAGTAGGAAATCATCATGTTTTTTCACTCTTATAATTAAATCATCATAGAAGATGTAGGGCCACTCTGAAGAAAGGATAAGCTGGATATAAAAGATAGGTGTGGCCCAAGAGTGATCATATGTCTTGCCTTAGTGTTCAGGAAGAAAGAGGATATTGAGTGTGGGGTCAAAAACAGGATGATCAGTCTGAATGAAGGTGTCAAAGAGGAAAATGTCATTTGTGTGACAGGAGCAAGATTCAGATAGATCAAGGGGCTCAAGGCAGCAGGAACAAGATCATTCCCACCACAGCACTGAGAAAGAATTGGCACATGATATTATAGGCTTAGTAGGAAAGATTTTAAATAAAACTTCAGTCAGGAGATGTACAGTACGACTGGAGAGCAACAAATGTAAAACCAGTATTTAAAAGAAAAAAACCAAAACAAACAAAACCAAAAAACTAGGAAATGGAGACTTGATGATTTAGTCCTGGCTCTGTGTAAACCTTTATAATGTATTTTGAATGCAGGACTCGTGAAAGACCTGGGGGTAAATGAGATAATTTACCTGGAGAATGAGATAATTGTCAGCTTCTTTTTAATAAAAGCAGAGTATGCTGGATATTTATTTTGTAAGACGAATTATTTCCTCAACAACAAAAAAAGTGGTAGATCACATGTAACTGCAGGTCATTCAGTAAATTACTTAACATGGTGTTTATGAAGATGCTAAGGATTAGAAAAACTAGATTCTGTGTAAGGGGAGCTGACTTTGGGCAACGTTAATTTTCATACAGATATTACTTAATATCACTAGCAACTTCAGTGGAAAAATAAGGGATGTACGAATAATATTTGCTGATGGCATAAAGCTCATAGGCATTACCAGTCCAGAGGAGGTCTTACAATGGCATGCAGGAAGAATGCAATGAATTTAGGAATAGAAACTGGATTAATTCAGGTGTGCATTAATTAATCTGTGATTCATAAACAAGATAAATAAAAGATAAGGAAAGAGGTGAGGCCACTGAACAGGAAGGTTATGGTGAAGATTTAAGATAATCTAAATATCAGCTGATTTTTAAGTGAATACTTTGTCCCAGTTTTCAATAAGCAGGGATGAGTAACAGAAATTTCTGCTTTAGTAATGCATTGGTTGGACATGACTAGTAGAGAAGGGCAGGTATATTAGTCATGAGATGATTCATGTGTTTAGCCACCAATGCATTCCATCCTTGGAAAAGACAAATGGGATACTAGGAAGGCTCAGGCCAAAGGTACCTTAGGTAGGAACTTTGAAAATACATGAACAACTGAGGAGAAAACCCTCATTTGATGGAAGAAGTAGGCCTGCTTTGTCTTCTGGTTTTGTCTCCCCAGAAATAGGAAGGCTGTGGGATTTCTGTGCTTGCTCGTGTCCGTGTAGCTGCAATGACTATCCTTTGGGCAGCCTCCACTTGCCCTGGCTGCTCGCGTCCTGTGACAGGCCAGTGATTGAAATCACCAGATCTCTGCCTTCCCTGCAGTAACCAAAATAATTTCAACCCAACTCTCCTGTTCAATTATCTCAGGCTCATTTCTATCTCTGGCACTTGGTGGTATTTTTTTTCTGTGTCAAAGTGTGTTTTCACTTCCATTCTGTTTCTAGGTTTAGCTGCCCTTTATTTATGTGTTTCCATAGTCCTCTTTGAGATAGTCCTTTGCGAAATTTCTTCTGCCATAATTATTGGTGGTGAATGCCTCAGTTCAGCATCTGGCAGACTTCAGCATTTTCATGTATTCCTAAAACTTAATGTCTGTCCTACCTTTGACAAGCCCAGTGCCTGTTGGGGGATGTGGTACATGTGTTGTATTTGTGCTTAAGCAGACCTTCAAGAACACCCTACATCCTACATAAAGAGGTTGAAACTTCTGCGAAGAAATAGGGAGAAGGGCTGTGAGCCAAGCATCTATCAAAAATGTTACTTCCCTCATTTTCAGTTTGAGTCTTACCTTGCTTTTCTGCTCAGCAGAGTAACAGACTAAGTGCAAAGGAATGTTTTTAGCTATCATCATGTGCCTTCCTGGCTTCAGAATGACAGACTATTCAGCCGCAGTTCTGAAGTGCATGGGCACTGTTTTGTTGACAGGCATATCAGCATTAAAGTGGTGTTTTTAGAAATATATCTTTTTCTAGTGATAGTCCCTTTTCAAAACAGTAACAATTTGTAGAAACTGTCTGGGTGGAAATGCTTTGCTTTACGCAAACAAAAAGGAAAGAAAAAAAGGCGCAAAATCTGGCATTCTGTAGCATTATGTAAGGTCAGAACAGGAAGGGCTCCTCTTTTGCCTTGGTGAGTCTTGTGCCACTGCATACCCTGGAAATTATTCCACTTAGATTTTGTCTTAGTTTGAAATACTGGTATCACAAAGGTCAACTTGCCACTATTAGCTCTCTACAGACCTTTGGTGTCAGGCAAGTTATTTAATGTATTGTGTACCAGTTTTTCCTGTTAAGTGCTTATTGCTGACACTGAGCATTCAAACATGCCTTGAGCTGTATGGCTGTGGTAAGAGAGCAGTGGTGTAGTAAACAAATATTACAGATGAACAGAAAAGGCAATGGGGTAGTAGATGGCAACCGAGTGTCAGAAAGGTTGACGAGAAGGGTCTGAGTGACAAACCACCACTTCTCTCACTAACCTGATGTGAGTAACTTTGACTGATGTCCATATTATACTCTTTCTGCCTTCCAGTGTGTTCGATGGGCTTTGTCTCATCTAATCTGTTTAAACATGGACATCAAAGCTGTTCCCTGAGAGTCTTCCATAGTTAGTGCACAGTCAAGCAGCTCAAGAAAGTGATTCATCCCACCTGCTTAAGCCTTCTGTCTAAGGATGGGATGAGTTGCTTATAAGAGGAAGTCTGAAGACTAAAATTAAGAGTGAAGGATCCCATCTTAATTTTGAGCTTCTAGCTTCCCGCTGCTTCATTTTTCTATCTTTAATCTGGCTTGATAGCTTCTGCTGTGTGCTTAATGCTAGTAGATGTTTAACGAATGTTACATCTATCCTTAAAATATTCTTTATGTTCAGCCTGATTTTTGCTTTACTTATTAATTTCAGATTAGTATTTATCTTTTCTTTCAATTTCCCACATTTTTGTTTAATGCTACCATGCTTCTTCCCTGTTCACAAGCATTTCTAACCTTTAACATGTTTCTGGTTGTTTCACTCTGTGTGTGTGTTGTATTAGTAGTATTAGGGGTGCTGAAGAAGTTCTGAAAAAATGAGAATAGCCTGTGAAGGAAGAAGAGAAGATGGTTGGGTAGAAGAGGAAGAACAGGAGGTATGAGGAAAGGGAGGGATGAAACTTCAGATATGAAGGTGAAAAATTGTATGTGAGCCAGCAATGTCTGCTTGCAGCCCAGGCCATCTATATCCTGGGCTTCATCAAAAGAAGCATGGCCAGCAGGTCGAGGGAGGTGATTTTTGCCCTTTGCTCTGGTGAGACCCCACCTGGAGTACTGCATCCAGCTCTGGGGTCCTCAGCACAAGAAAGACATGGACCTGTTAGAGAAGGTCCATAGGAGGGCCATGAAAATGACCAGAGGGATGGAACCTCCTCTCCTCTGAAAGCACACTGAAAGAGTTGGGGTTGTTCAGCCTAAGGAAGATGAGACTCTAGGGAGACCTTATTTCAGCCCTTCAGTATAGAGGAGGCTTATAAGAAAGATGGAGAGAGACTTTCTACCAGAGTCTGTAGTGATAGGACAAGGGGCATTGGCTTTAAACTGAAAAAGGGTAGATTTAGATTGGACATAAGGAAGAAATTCTTTACAATTAGGGGGGTGAGACACTGGAATAGGTTGCCCAGAGAAGCTGTGGATGCCCCATCCCTGGAAGTGTTCAGTATCAGGTTGGACAGGACTTTGAGCAACCTGATCTACTGGGATGTGTCCCTGCCTGTGGCAAGGGTGTTGGACTAGGTAATCTTTGAAGGTGCCTTCCAACCCAAACCATTCTATGATTCTATAAGGAAACTAGGGTCTGTCAGCATCACTGATAAAGTAGGTGACAGTAAACATCACTCATGTGAATTCGTTGCTCAGGGGTGCTGCTTTGGGAACATGCAGCTGTATTTGGGCCTTACAGGCTATAAGAGTCAGGCAAGAGGCATTGACAAAGTATTTGAGAACTGGGGGCTTCTTGTTGTTGTGAGAGCTTTCGCTAGGACTGGATGTGTGAGGGCACCTGTGCCTCTCTGGAGACTGACTGTGTGGACCTCCTGCAGAGTTCATTAGTGAACATTCATAGAGTGCCCTGGAATGAATGGAGGCAGATGAACTCAAGTGTCATTCTGTTACAGAAACCCAGTGTACCAATGGCTGTCACTGCCACCCAGGCAGGATGTAGCCAGCAACACCCCTTGTGCACCAGCACGTTTGCAGAGGAGGGTAATGAAGAGCTTTTCCTGCAGAGAGTTAGTCTCCTGCTGTGCTGGTGCATCTCAGCAGCGTAGAGTAACACCCACAGCAATGCTCAAGTCAATACCAGGTCACCCTTGAGAGCCCACTTTTCAGTGGACCTTGGCAGCACCTCTGCAGAAGTTGTGTGGAGTTTTTCTCTTGTAGTCATATTAGAAGCCAGCATTTGCATTGGTGCATTTCGAGTTGTATGTCATCAGGAACATGCTCAGCCTGTTTAACGTACGTGTGCTAGAAACTTTTGCTATATGTAGGAATGATAAATATCCCTTGTCTTATATTTAATCAGGATACTTTACATCCATCTTCAGTGAAGACATGCTCCAGGTAAATTGATGTAGTGTGATATGCTTTCATTAATAAATATTTTTTCAAGAGTCATTGTGTCCCTTATCTCTGTGTTGTCCTAGAATACATCAAATTACATTTTCAGTAAGTTCCCTTCCCCCTGCGAGGAGGGTTGCATGGATTTTTATATAAAAAGAAATTGAAATGTAAGAAGCTGTTACCCAGTATATATTACTACTTATTTAAAGAAAATAAACATAATCTAGCCACGAGAAGTGACAGGCAAACTTGATTATTGGCATTACTTGGTGTGAGTGGCAGGAAATGTCTGGTCTGCACGTGTGTACTCTGTGTTGTACACAAGCACAAATGCATCATCGGTAAAATCCTGAGACTCATGAAATAAATGCAAAATTTCCACTGATTTAAATAAGGCCAGGATCTTATCCCATATGTTGCTTACCATTTGTCTGAGCATGAAGCCAAACTACATCATAGCCATCATACACCATAGCCAAACTACAGTTCGTTTATTTTTGTTTAATTGTTCCAGCATGGAGACCAGACAAGCAAGGATGAAAGCTTCAACAGGTTGCATGCTTTAATTTGTAACAAGAAGTTTCTTGTTACTCTCATTCACACCCTTGAAAAGCAGAAAAATTTCACTGTGAAAGACAGCTATAGTATGGTTATGCTTATAATCTTCAAGACAAAGAATTAGCAGGAAAGAAACCAACACGGATTGTAGCACACAAACGTAATTTCTGCTGCTTGCAAAACAAGCTTGCATTACTCCAGAGCATTTTTCCATCTTGCCCATCTGCACACACTGAGGAAGAAAAAAGGCAACCAGCGGAAAAAAAAAAAGCCCTGCCATTAAAAGGAGCCATTAAAGAGAAATCAGAATGTTTGTACATGTAAACAAAGAGCCAAAGGAGCAGGAAAACTTGCTTCAAAACTGTAAACACTTCCTGCGGTTAGATCAACAGTGCTGCAGTTTAGAAATGTTCTGTTACTGAAGCAGGTGTTGTTCTGCAGAATTAAATTTAAAGACACAAATTTTGTGTTTAAAAAATAATAACATGAGCAAATGGACTTGATTTTTTATATATATTTTTGTGGAGATATGTGGACAGTTTTTGTGCCTGAGGAGGGAAAACTTAGGATATGAGCTGCACTAAAGTGTGTTTCAGTTATGACTG
>NW_008607412.1:43120-137730 GCF_000691845.1 Merops nubicus | reverse complement strand
ATGAAGGTATTAGAAAATCAGGTGTTCCTATTGTTAAGATGAATGCTTCACATGAAAGGAATTTGTAGAATAGATGA
The DNA here is from genome assembly GCF_000691845.1 of Merops nubicus. Classification (NCBI taxonomy): domain Eukaryota; kingdom Metazoa; phylum Chordata; class Aves; order Coraciiformes; family Meropidae; genus Merops; species Merops nubicus. The sequence continues at coordinate 137,653 of NW_008607412.1, read as the reverse complement.
TGGCAGACAAACTGTATTTCTTGCAAATTCAAGTTTCTGTTTAGCTATGAAAATAGCAACCAAAACTACATCGAATGTGCCAGAATTTCAGACTGATCTTACTTAGCTAAAACTTTTTTCTATCGGTGATTATTGGCAGGCATAATGCTTGTTAAATTGCAAATATATGTACTGCATTGTGTCTGTAGACAATTACTCTGGCATCCCAGCGACAGCATTTTCTGTGTCAAAAACCTGCTTGTTCGAAAACAGGGACTAAATTTAGTAAAATCTGGGTCAATTTGTGAAGTGTAGCTTAGCTAAAGCTGGAGTGGAAACTGATGTGAATATTCCACTGCTTGAGTTTTGCAATTGTGTGGTGGCATGCTGCTGCAGCTTTTTGCATGGAAGAGTCCAGTTGTTATTTGGGTTATGGGGTAGACAAAAAAAAACCCCAGTAAGTTGTTCTCAATTGACTTAGCACTGTTAATTCAAAGTGCTTGTGGCTATTCTCTGCTAAACCTGTCTATGTAGCTATCTTAGATTCATGAGTGAATGAGATTCAAATCATGATTGTGGCAGAGGTGGCAATGGCTGAGATACAAATATCTGAAGCTCCTGTGACTCCGAAGATATTTAGTCACAGCATATGTCCACAGAGGGAAACTTTTTACAAGTCAGATCCTTTTGCTTTGTATAGCTTCTTCACCAGCTTGCAATGAAGGAGAAATGAGGTCTCCAACAATGGGAGAACTGAATTCCAAATGTAGGGAACTCGCCCCACCAATATTAATGTATGTATTGCAGAAACGTATGTGTGTATATTTATTTTCATAATTATGCATAGTCTTGAATTAGAATTTTTCTTTCTTTAATTGTCAAGGAGATTTTCAATTATTTCATTATTTTCAAGGAAAAGAGAAACAAATGTATCTTTCTCTGCCTCCTCACTTCATAATATTAGAACACAGCTGATGCACATGTCTAGGACCAATCCTTAGGGACATGAATCTTCCATTTGAAGAAAGGTCTAGTTTGCTTTCACAGTTTTTCAGCAGGTGTAAAAGAGAAACAGAGACCTGGTTGCCTTGCTGTGCCCCTCCTGTCACTATGGAAGGTCTGCCTAAACCTCTAATGTAGACCTTCAGTCACTGAATCACTCCCAGTCTGATTTCCTCCTTCCCCCCACCCCCGTTCTGCATGTTTGGTTTTGGTTTTTGCAGGCGATACAACCTTTCTTAAAAACAACTTCCCTAAACATGGCAACTCTGGGGAATCTCTTTTCTGATGTCTGATTTTTTTTTTTTTTCCCTTCCATTTTCTTTTTTATTTTTTTTTTTTCTTACTTTTTTTCCCCTTCTCCCTCTGTTACCCAGCTGGCAGACCTGGCATGGTGACATGGTGTGTCAAGTTGCATCAGTGACATTGTCCTGCATGACATCCTGACTCAGATGTGACTGATGAGAGGTGATGGTGTCACATCACAACTGAAGCCTCAGCTGGAGAAGTCTGAGCAATTCCCTCGACCGTCATTAGAAGAGATATGGGATGGAGAAGCACACCACTGATTTACATCCCTCCCTTGCTCTCCAATCCCTTTCACACCACGTTTCTCTAGCTGTGTCACCCACATCTGGATCGAGAGCTGTTGTAGCGGAAGAATTTTTGAGGGCGTGTGGGAAGGAGCTCTGTGACAACTGTATCAGTGGCATAAAATTATCCGTGAGCAACTGTAGATGCTCCAAGTCTGATGAACCTTGTTGCTATGCTCTCAACATTGTCCTAAATAATTACAGCTGTCACATAGTGAGCTATTCCTTACAATCAGGGAAATGAATTGAATAGCTCACAAGCTTCCCTCAGGCGCTGTTGGAGGTCTGCAGCTCACTAATGTCACTAAACAGCAACAGGCAGCTCCAGCTTGTTCCTGTGTAAAAGGAGCAGAAGTATGTATTGCAGAGCTAAAAAAGTGAAGGTCTGAAACAATGATAGCCCTTGTAAACCTGCCAATTGTATCTTAAATAATTAGCTGAGATTCCCTTGCTGTTTGCAATATCTCTTTGTGCTTGCCTGCAGCAGCTGTAGGAAGTACTCTCCCCACAGATGCAGGCAGATGTATCACAGATACAATTTTATAAAAGGGTATTACTTTGTGCTCTGAGCAGCGTTAGGCAGGATGGGTTTCATCAGTTGGATGAGTTTCACCTTTTCAGGAGTGGTTGCTTTCCAAATTGTGTTTTTCAGCTTCTTTTCTGATTGACAGCAATACAGGGCTCAACGTCAAGCTGCCCACGTTGGAAAAAACATTATTCGGCAAGTGATCTGATAAAGCTGTGAAAGCTTTTTTCCCTAGTATATGACTGGCAAATAAGACATTTTTGAATGGGAAGGCAGCATGATACTTTTTACTGCTAAGAGAAACAACATGAATTATTTTTCTATTTCTGACTCGTGACCCTGGCTGAAAATTCTCTCCATCATCAACTCCTAACACAGCATTTAACTTGGACTTTCCTTTAGCCTGACATCTATTTTTCCTTCTCCTTTTCAGCTCCTTCATTTATGCCTATAAATTAAAATACTTCTAATTTTCTGCCTCTTCCTTTTGTTTTGATGCTTACCTGGACCATGATTTTGGTTTTGGTGCTCATGTTTTTTCATTTATAAAATGTCTTTATTTTTCTCCCCCTTTTCTCTCATACCCTTCTTTTAGCCTTCTTGTAATTACTACTTCCTCTCTTATGACCATTTCATTCTTTCTTGGTTTCAATGCTGTCTTTTTCTTTCCTCAACTCTGCTCCTTTCCCAACCTTCTTTGCCACCCAGCATTTATATGGGATTTTGGAGTAGTTAGGAGGGGTGTTATGGAGGTTATTTGATACTGTCTCACAGAGAGAAAGGCACTATAGAGTTCCATGAAACATCAGTTTATTCATTTGTTTCTGCTTTTGTACATGCACATGTATATTTACAAGCCTGTGGTATAGCCAGGAGCAGTCTGTGGTCTTAGAGTTAGTCTTCAGTCTCCTTCCATCTCTTCCCTGGTGCCCTCTTCAGGCCCTCCTAGCCTCCCTGTCATCCTTCTTCTGTCATTCCCAAGACATTTCCAGTCCTGTAGAAGCTTTCTGGGGCTTTGGTCCTTTCCCTTGCACAGATGAAGTGCTGAGCTGGTAAGAAAGCTAGAACAGGCTGAATCCCAGAGCTGTCTACCAAAACCTTCCCCCTCCTCCCCCCCAACTTCTCTAGTTACTGTTTACCTCTATATTCTGGAAGGAGTTGAGTTGTCTTCTTTTGCCTATGTTTCCTGCCTCTTTACACATTAATGAAAAGAAAGTCAGTCTTCGCTTCTGCCTCTCCACCTCAGCTCTTGCCAGCTGCTGAGCTGTTCGCAGGCTGGAGAGACAGAGCTGTTTCCTTCTGAAAATACTCCTGGAAGCTGGTGCATATCTATGACACCCACTAGGCTGACAAAACTACCATGAGGATTTATTTATTGAATTCCACTGTCAAATTACTTCAGCAGGCTCAGCTGATGAAGACTTTGTAGCCTAGAAGCTCTTATAAACAGTAGTTGCTGTGATGAGTGTTGCTGTTTTTGACATTTTCTCTGAGGGTAACTTTGGGATGCAGTTGAATGTTGGTAGGTTTCATGTAGGAATCTGCCTGGTATTACTGGGTTTATTGTGCTTGCGTACGTTTAAAACAAGCTGAAGTGACAGTGTTAGTCCTTTTAAGAAACTGAAGGGAAAGTTCCATGCGTTGTCTGATGTTGCTCTTTCCTCATCTTCTCCCTAAGTGCTGCTTCTCATTTTTCCAGGACTCTGACGATTTCTTTTCCTGGGAAAACATGCCTAGCAGCTTACTGGGCACTGCAGAGTCTCGGATTTAACAGAGCGGAGCAGTGGAAGACACACCAATGTATGCCAGTGCTCATTTTTTCTTGTCCTGCTTTTCGTTATCCATGTGTGTTTATGAGCCTGTGTTACAGATACTGGCAGGCTCCACTGTTGAGGACTGTACTCTCTTTTGCTTCTTCCCTAGGAAGTAGTTTGGGGAGATGAGCGAGGATTGAGCATGGGGCAGTCCCGAGGCTTGCCTAGGAGAAGATCTGGTTGGGTTGAGCAGTCAGCAAGCAGGTTGGAGAGCAAGGGTCCATACATGGGGTATCTCTCTCTCTCTCCAGTCTGCAGCTTCTGTTTTCTGCTTGACTGCTCTCACCGCCTTCCTACTGCCCCTCAGGGAATTGCCCTCTTATTACCACAATTACAATCTGTACACATTTCATTAAACTAATATCACTTCGCTCAGGCTTCCTCCACCAAAGTGCACAGCTGGAGGCCCATTTCTTTTCCTCAGCTTAAACACTTTGACAGGTTAAGAAAGCTATTATGGCTGAATAACAGGTGTTGCAAAACAATGTGCATTTGATGTTTAAATGAGAGCGCTTCTTTATTGACTGCCTTTACTGCAGCAAAGACTCTCCTTTTTCAAGATGACTGTATTTTTATTGGTTTTACTGCTTTTTAAAGTGTAGTCTGTTGTTTCCGAATAGGTCCAGAGTGACTCTCTGCAGTTATTTGTTATTCTGATGTCTTGGTTTTATTTGCATTTTTTTTCCTTCTTATCCAGGTGAAGGATGCCAGTGCTGTATAGAAAAATTATATTTTGTCTCTACCTCACATCAGTACTAAGTGCTTCTTGTTCCTGGGCAGCTCCCGGTGGAGCTATAAGCCATTCTGCTCTATTACTTTGTCTTTGCTTATTATTTCTAACCAGACTTGATTCATTTCCCTCTTATCTATATAGCAGCCTATATATATGTATATAAAATACATACAGCAGTTTACATATTTAAGTTATTGCTAAGCTTTAGAATGATTTGCAGAGATTTTCAGAACGTTGCAGGAGACTTGGACATGCACTGTCCAAGTGCTGGCTTCCAGTGGTCCAAATCAATCACATTTGTTTGGGAGTCTCTGAATATGTGTTTAGTCTGTGCTGCCAAGTGATATGATTAATATAGTGTGTTCGCAGATGATCTAAGAAGTAGCATAGCCCTGTAAAAAGAGTCTGTGAGAAGCAGGATGCAAGAATGCAGTGCAATATGACATGATATTAAACACAACCAATACATTATAACTGAAAGAAATATAACTTTTTATCTTTTTTTTTTCTTTTTAATGTTTCTCAACATTAAAAATCAAAGTTCTCTCTAAGAAAAATAAGTTAATTCCTGAGTAATCTCCTTGTCCTTTCTCTCATGCATCCCACGTGGCACTCAAGATGAATTTTAGTAAAGCTTTCTGCAGGTAGGAGGGTGCTTTCTCTCCAGCTCCCACAAGCAGACCTTGTGTAATGCAAGCAGTTTTAAGAAGGACCAGGATAACTACGTACAGTAGCAGAATAAGGACATTGTGGTTATAACCTCATATTTCTTTTCTGTTCTACTATGTATTTTGTCTTCCAAAACTGTAAAAGAGGAAATTATTAATGTGACATTTCAGCAGTCAGAAGTTCAGAGGGGCTAAAACCTTATACTGGAGAGGAGAAGAAAAATCTGTTCAAGCTTCCTTCATATGAACTCTTTTCCCTGCCTGTAATTCTTGCAAATTAGGCACTGATGCAAAGGTCTGACACACTGAGAAAGGAGGTAAAGTGGCTATCTCTTTTGGGGGAGCTGGGTGCAATAGTGGGGAAATCTCACAGGAGGTCGAGCTAGCTGGCCTTATTACACCATTTTTTTCTGATGTGACTGCAATATGAATCATGTGCAACACCAAGCTGCAAGTAGAATGAAAATTGTGTGTGGATGAAGAAGAACGTGGGAAAACAACTAGCTGCGACCACCACAATATATTTTTCATAGTATGCAATACATTTTTTCTGAATCATGTGCAACACCAAGCTGCAAGCAGAATGAAAATTGTGTGTAGATGAAGAACGTGGGAAAACAACTAGCTGTGACCACCACAATATATTTTTCATAGTAAGCAATAAATTTTTTTTTCTGTGATCCTCTGGAAAATTAACTATAACTGAGGATTTAGCTGTTTCTCATTATTACCTAGATATTTAGTATATTTAAATTTCTGACAATGCCAAATAAAAGTGAAATGTAACTCTAATTAGTACACAGTTGGTTGTTTTTTTTTTTTTCTATAAATGACTGTCTGCAACTGAAGAAGTCTGTCAGGACATTGTCAAGAAAGAATTCTGCTTTTTCTTTTGTTGCCTCTTTATCTTCCATGTTTTACAAGTCATCTCCTGAATGTTAACATTTTCAAACTGTTGCCACACTGCACATTCCAAACCTTGTATCTCAATGCATGTATATAGTTATCTTCAGTGCACCTTAACATATAACCTGATCTTTACAGTGGACATTAAGTAAAAGGAGAACTTTTTGACACCTAATAGAACTGTACTCCACTTGCAGCAACTTCTCTCAACACACCAGAGCTTATCTAGACTCGTAATGATGTGAGTTAGTCGAGGTTATGTTTCTTCATCTCTTCCTACTTCTAAATAAAACCCACAGAAAATCTTTTCCTCTGAGTAAAAGTGATACTTAATATTTAGCTCTTCTTGCTTTCTGAAAATACAAAATCCCTCTATGTTACTATAGGTGGATAAACCACCATGGTTGTCTGGCTCCTCCTTCCACTTATTCTGTGTTTGAAAGGGCAGGAGCAAGGATTAACAGTCAGGAGGCTAATGAGTTTCCAGCTACTCCTTCCTCTCTCAACCTGTCTTGTCTCTGCAACGTAACCAAGAGGAACAGGGGAGATGCTCAGACCAAGAACCCAGAACAGAGGAGTTGTTTGCTCTGTGGATATGGCCCTTCAAGGGAAGGATGCCTGAGTTCACATAAGAAGGAGAGGTGGATGGAGATGAGCCAATGAATGTGGAGATGGCGGCTGTATAGTGATGGAGGGACACCCATATATGGGAAGGAGAGAACATGTTTGTACTGCAAACTGTGAAAAGAAAGAAGGATAGAGTGACCAAATATTTAAAAGACAGACTGGCTATTGAAAAAGGGAAAGAAATAGGCATTAGAATTAAAATAAGATCTGACAAAAAAAAAATAGTGGGGAATGAAAGAGATAAAGGGAAAGGACTAGAACAAATTGAGTGAAGGCAATAAATTAGGAAAGGTATGTTGTTCTTCATCTTTAATTTCTATTTCTCTCATGACTGGCTTGAAAGAGCAAATTAGAAGAGATCAGCAGAATGGTAGAAACAAAATGTTGACAAGAAAATTTATATAATGTAAATATAGTACTTGCAAATAAAATGGAAAAAAAAAAAGTATCTCAATAGAAACTTGGGAAAGATTTTAGTTAACAGTGGGAAGAAAAAGAAATGGTAATTCCAAAGTCAGCTTTTTAAAATGTCTTTTTAATTTTTTTTTTCTTTTAATGCTTGTGCCACTATTCTTCTTCAGCTTTCCCCCCCTTACCAGTCATCATTTTTGATTCTGCCACAGATCTCTTGACCACCATGGATTTGGGTTTTTTGTTTGTTTTCCATCCGTAAAAACCTTCCGAACTTGTATTACAGCCTCCCGCCCTTTTACTTCTACCTCCAGCATCTTCTGGAAGGTCTGGAAATTGCTTTTGTTGGCATGCTCCTCAGTGTAAAAGAGCCTTCTCTACAGTTTACATTTTGTACACTTACTCCCTTTGTTAACCCGTTTTTCTCTGAACCTGCCATTCCCAAATGTCTCATCAGGTGCCTTTTTGGCTTCTGCTGCTTGCTGTGAGGAAGTGAATTGCACTTGGGCTGTGTGTACCTCCACCTCTGCCTCTAAGGCACTTGTTCCACAAGTCAGCTCTGCTTGCAGTGACCCACAGGCACTTGCTCTGTTTCTCACTTTGGTTTGTCCTATGTTGGATAGAGCAACCTGTGTAACTTGTGAAGGTCTGGAAGCAGATATCTTCTCTTGTGGACAACAGGATAACAGGACTGTGAGGGCAAGTGGGCTTTAGGCTACTCCCAGTTGATGTTTGCAGGGGGTGGGTGCAATGAAACAGAAAAAATTTCTGTGTCAGAGGACCAGAGCATCAGAATTTCCCCTACTTGTACCTAAGTGTAACACAAAGATGTTTGCAGGTACAGCCATATCTGAAGTCCAGGTAACACACAGAGAAGCTGAGCTGACCCAGTTAATTTGACAGGATATAGCCAAACAGGAAGTATTGTGCCCAGGCTGATACATAAATTGTAAAAAGTAGCAACCATCACATGCATATGGCCTAACTCTCAACTTTATATCCTAGTGTAAATAAAGTGCATAGCTGATGTAGAAGAAAGAAGAACCAGGCCTTAAAATCACAGAGCTGAGAAGATGTAATCCATGGATTCATCAATGGGATTTTTTTTGTCAGCACCCAGTGATAGGTGCCCTGAAAAGTATGGGGTTTTTTTTATTAGAATGCTACACAAAACAACCTATGCTGACAGTTCAGCTGCTGCCATGTAGGAATTAAATGTTTTGGGATCCTTCATAACCATTTCAGTCAAGGCTTAGGAAAAAAAAAAAATCATTGCTCATAAAAAGAATCTCCTTTGGGCCTTCAACCTTAATAAGCTTGTGTATGGAATAATAAATTTATAAGCATCATAAATTTATAATGGAAAACCAGTTAAAACACTACTTAAAAATGTTTTTCAGTGTGTTTGCAAAATTATTTCCATAAAAAAGACAAAACATGGTGCTGTGTGGCTTTGCCAGGTATGTAGATCCTTCAGGTATCTGTAGGCTAAGACTTGGTTAACTGAGCAGTAAAGAAGTGAGAACTGACTGAGAAGTTTGATAAAGGACTTATGTATTCTGTACCCTTTAATTTCAAATTAACAAAGTTCAGTAGCAGTTAAAAGCTGGTAATGTTTGATACCTGATGTAAAATGAAGCAGCAGACACAGTTCAGCAGCTGGTCATCCAATATAAATACAAAATGCAGATGGACTGAGGGGATGCAAAGCCTTGCTTCTATCCATGTTTCCACTTCCATGTAGCAACCATAAGCCACTTCCACCTTGTTTCTCTTTTGCAGATTGTTCAGCATACTCACAGATGAGACCAGATATCCAGCTGGTGCTCTCTTTCAGTCGATCTTCAATACAGAACAGGATTTTTTCTACTCTGATTTTTGTGAGCATGTGTTGCTTTTAATGCACATCACTTAGTCAGAAACTGCACAAGAATAAATTAAAGCATTTTTTACTTTATCTGTTTTCACTCAGTCTAAACTAATAACTTCAGCAAAAGGCTGTTTTATGGAGTGTTGTTTGAGAATAGAAGGACTGCATTTTATTCTCTGTCCTGCAAGGTACTGCAACTCGTATGCTGTCCACCAAAATCCATATGCCTATTGATTCAAAAGGTTACACCTTGTTGTTTGTTACTTTGGGCCAGGATCACGTTTTGTTTCTGTAAGTTGAGCATAACGACTTAAAAAGGAGCTCTGCTTAATTAATCATTGTATGAGTGAAGTCTGTTTGTTCTGATGAGGGTACTTGACTGTGTTCCAGGTTAGGGAAATGAACATGTATTGAGAGCTTGTTAAACTAAACTATTTAAAAAAAAAAATAAATCATATGTTCTGGAGCCCCAGGAAATGGATTAGAGGACATAATACGGTATGAAGAGATTTTCTAGTAATTGTTTTTTTTTTTTTTCCAAAATAAAATAAGTGCAATTTTGGTAGTTGCAGTAGTTTTAATTGATGTGCTTATTTAGTCTTGAGGTTTGACATTAGGCAAACATAACTGGAGGCACTTAAAACATCATACTGCAATGCAGAGTAATTGAAACAAGAAAAGCCAAACAACAGGAATAATAATAAAACTTAAATTATTGATAGAAACTCATTTAAAAAATCTTCAGATGCATTTTGATGTTAATTAACTCAAGACTCTTTTTTTAAAGCAGTATCAGAAGTAACTTTGAGAATTTGACCATAAGGCTTGAAAACATGTTAGTTACAGGTTCAGCTTCCTCCTTCATAAGGGCATGCATTATGTGAATTATTTAGAAAAAAACAGTGCTGAAAACAAGGGAAAGCAAATTAAAAGCACAGACTGGCACCACAGAGGAGGGAAGCAGGAGGTGTGGAAGTCTTCTGCCTTGTACTCTGGAAAAATTGACCCTTTTCTGTGAGAGAATATTGCCTCTTTCTCAACAAGTTCACATCTGTTTGGGAGCATCTTCTCTTGGATCTTTGTGAGCTTCCTCCAGTGAGGGTGCTATGACCTCCCTTAATTCTTCAGAGTTGCAAAAAAGGCTCTTCCCCCATACAGTAATTTCTCCTTGCCAGCCTCTAACATTAATCTTTGAGATTTCTGATAACATTGTTAATACTGTGCTATTAGCCACTGTTGTTTCTAGGTTTTAACAGTGGTCCATCACGTAGGAGTAAGTTCTTGAACACAGGTTCTGTTGACTTTTCTATCACAATGGCAAGGACATTTGGTTTATTGAGTGGTCTGATCTTGACAAACATTCAAGGGAGAAAAAACAAACCAACCAACAAAACAGGGCACTTAGCCCAGTGGAAGTCTGGAGGGGCTGGAAAAGCTTATGGTGCACCTATGCTCACCTGTAGCCACTTCAGGTTTGTCTGGGGCTTGCAGGTTGGGTGTGAGTATTATGCTATGAACAAATGCTAAGGATATTTTCCTGGGTTTTTACATTTCCACTTAATTCAAATAATTATCAATCACTTGGGCTTTATTTCAAAAAGCTCTTTAAGAAGAAAAAAAGGAGTCTTTTACTCTGGATATAAAACACTGCAAAAAGCGTCCTTAGACCTGTTCAATGTGATGAAAAAGCAAACCAGAGGTACAATGGCAGTGCTTGCTCTTGGCAAAGCTGGTGGGAGAGGTGTAGAAGGTGAGAGGGCTGCACATGACCAACTGCAGCATTTCTGCCTTCCCCTCAAGCACCACATGGCAGGTTACACTTGGCAGCCGTGAGCCCTCTGCCACAGCAATTATTTTAAAAATATTATTTCATTCGGACCAGATACTGTGACACAAGTGCAGGTCCCGTGTTGGTGCAACATTCAATTAAAAGGACGCAGATGAGGTACTCGAGGGGGAGCCTGGGGCACCCTGTCTGCTCTCATCACTCAACAGAGCAACCTTGGGGGCTGGTGCACCATTCAGCCCCTCTGCCAGGCAGCCTTAACACATTGCCCATCCTGCGGTGGTTCGGCACCCCATCCCTGTGCCAGGGCAGCGTATGGCAGCGCTGCGAGGGGTGGCTGCGGCAGGGCTGGCAGCTGGCCGGAGCATGGGGGGACAGGCAGTGCCCACCCGGTGGCAGTTGGGCTAGCAGTGAGGTATGACTGCCACGATGGGCTTGCAGATGTCATTTTCCACACTACCGGTTACAGCATGTGACAGACACCTAGCGCTGTTGCACAGCCGGCCACAGCTTTAGGGACTGGTGCAACAGCCTGAGGACTCCTCTAAAACTGGTGGTTCCGCAGAAAACCATGTGTTGAGGATACTGCAAGTGTGTGCATGTGGGGAATGAGCCTTCCAACTTTTCAGCTTATCCTTTCTCATTTCATATCTTTTTTTCTTTTCCTTGCCGGTTACATTGCACTAATTCAAAACTCATCTCAGAAAGTGGCCATACGAGCCAAGATTCCTCCTGCTGATACACACAGTGGGCTAATGCTGATGAGCTGAGCTCTCTTCTAGGCTTATTGTTTCAGATTGGTGTAGAAAATATAAAAGTGACTGGTTAACATTGTGTCAAGTTAGGGTGAATTATGATTACTTAGATGGAGTGAATATAGCAGTTATTTTAGAAATTATTTTCTTTGTTGTTAAACTGAAATTCAGAGCAGAAATTTGCACACAAGTAACTTTAATTTGTGATAACGAGTGAAAGAAGGGGGGGAAAATCATAGCAAACGTTCATGGGAGCATGTTTCATAGCTTTCTAAGCTATGAAGAGTTTAAAATTGGGTTAAGAAGTGAATTTTTTTTGCTATACTTAAGTCATTGACTGGTATGATTGTCACGACATCCTTTACTGTTACATAGTAGATTCATCAGATTAAACTCTGTAAAATCTCACCTGGAAAGGTTTTCTTTCAAAACTACACATGTGCACACACATGCACACACACAACCAACAAAACCAGAAACAAACAAACAAACAAACAAATTGTTGAAGCACTGCTTCCTGATTTTAACAGAAAGAGCAGAGACATTTCCATGGATAAAGAGACGTGTTGTGTTATTTTTGTAATTGGTGATTTATAATGATATCTGTGGTCACTGTTGGGAAGATAAAATGAACATATTGTGATTTATTACAAGAGCTGGCAGAGGAGATTTAGACTGTATTTCAGGATTTCTAACCTGTGCCAGTAACCTGCCAGTATTAACTCTATTAGTAGCACTGTGCTTTGGAGCACCTGCTTAGCCAATGTGCACATTTTGCTGTCTTTACCTCATTTTGGAATGCTCTTAGCTTTAATTACCTTACTAAAAGTTATTTGAGGTAACACAAAAGTCACAATCACACAATCACATTAAAAAACTGATCATGAAGAGACAATTCGGTACTCAGCCAGTGGTCTGCAGAATTTATGATGTTAATCTTAACTGCTTTTTAATCAAATGAGTTTGCAAGTTTCAATGTATATATAGAGTACAATAAGAGAAGTGACACTTTTTTAGAATAAATTCTTGTTGGGAAATTATTAAATATAAAGTATAATGAGCATCTGAAAATCTGTTCTGGTAAGCTATTCTCCAAGAGAAAAAATCAGAAAACTTAACTTGCCTGGGAATTAATTTTTTTGAAAAAGTTTTTTTTTTCATGTTTTATAGCACAAAAACATAAGCAAGTTATTAGTGATTTTTAAAAAATTATTCTAAAATTTTTTAAAAGGGATTGGGTTTTCCTCTAGCCCTTTACTCTCAGTAGAACTGGAACATGGAAAGCATCTTTGGCCACAGGAATTAAAGCCAAGGAATTCCAGGCTAGGATAAAAAATGAACATATGTTTGGATCACTTTGTGTTCCTGAAACATTCTTGCTCTCTGCAGATATCTGTCTTTTTGTTGTCCTTTACCAACTACTGCATTGCAAATTGCTCTCTACCTATGCAAATGAGCTGTCCTAGAAGAAAATGAGACGGCATGTTAGGGGGAGAAAAAAGTGTAAACTCAGTTATAATATGCTGAAGTTCTGTTTGGTTAACTTAGCTAGAAAATAGCCTTTGACTAGGTCATTTGCACAGACAGAGATTTTCACCATAAAATATTTGAAAGCACCTTAACAGGAGAGATCTCAATGGGTTTCCTAAGGAATAGGTTTCTCTGTTCTGAAGATGCATTTATTTATTTGTTTGTTTGTTTTTCAATTAATTTATTTATTTCTCCTCCCTAAGAGAAAGATAAGGAGTTGCTAATATGGACATAACCAATGATGCTAAAATCAGAAGTTGGCTCTGCTTTGCAGCTTTGTAAATGTTCTTAACGTTATTCTTTTCAGATGGGTTTTAGGGGAAGTAAGAACAACAATATCTGAAAAACAAGTTCTTTACTTTGATGTAGTCTGTGTATCTGCTTTGGATGGGAACCAGCAGTAGCTCTGCCACTTTTTTTTTCTTGTTCTACAAGTTATAGCAGAAAACATGGATGATGTGCCAGCAGCTGTAACCAGACTGGCAAAAACACCTCCTTCAGCCTATGGATTAATGGGAGAGAGAAAACTAGAGGGTTAAGTCCACCAGCTCCCCAATCTGGTGGCTTATCCGCTTAATGTCTCTCTGCCCAGGAAGGATTTTTAGCTTTTCTTTCCTTCGAGCTCAGGACTTCCTTTGATGAGAAGTCCTGACTGTTTTCTTGCTGGAGAAGCATTTAGTATCTGCAGTGAAGGAAAACTCCATTCTGAGGTTTAAGACAGGAGCGTGCTCATTTCAAGTAAGGGATGATGATACGGTAGAGCACTGATGCTGAAGGAGAGCTCTGGTTTCACTGCCTTTATGGTATTCTTTAAACAGGGAAATCTTTAATAGTGTTACTTTACTCATATTGTATCTTTCCAAATTATCCAGTTCAAAAGACATTCAGTACTACATCATTTGTCAATGATGAACCAGAACACTCCTGATGTAAAACTGAAAGTGTGATTCACTTGAAGTGCATATATTGGTATCACGTTATGAAAACCCTGAGTTTCACTATGGGGTGTTACCACTCCTGCAGAAACCACTGGCTGCTGTGTCTTTTCCTAAGATGTAGAGAAACCGTGTCCTTGGGTAAAGCAAATACAAATGTGGAAAAAAGAAGAAAAAATTTTAAAAAGAGGGGAAAAAAATTTCTAAACAAAACATCCCCAGAGTCCAATGTATTTGTTCAGTGACTGTATTTTGGGCAGGGGCACACTTCATGTATTGTAACAGTTTGTGATTATTTCTGTACTAGACTGCCTATAATGGCTGCTTCACCAATTTCTGCTGAAAAGATGCAACAATGCAAAACCAAATCTCAGAGCAAACTGTCCTTGACTTACAGACTGTTGATCCTGAAGCTTCCTGTTACTACCTTTCCTTTTGGTGCAATTGTGTCATTTGGGAGAAAAGCAGGAGTGGCCAAAATGCATTTTAGGGTCATAAAGTCTAAGCTTGAGTGATACTGAGCCTTTTCACTTCCTGAAAAACCTGCAGTGCCTTCCCCAGTGTACTTACACTTTTGCAGCATCAGGTACCCAATGTGAGTATGTTTGTTGCCATCTACAGAAAGAACTCAATGGCCTTATAATGTGACAGGCACAAGGCCACAAACTCCAGCTTCTGTCTGCCCTCTGTATAGAACTACCCCATGTTGGTCAGCAGTCAAACCAAGAACAAATGGGAGGCTTTCAGAAGTAGTGAAGTAATAAAAGACTCTAAATAATAGGACTGAGTCCAATGCAGACAGCTTTTATTTTTTTTTTAATCTCTCTGGGAAATGTTGAAATGCCAGTTTTACAGTTTTAGTGCTCCTATGAAGATAATTTTGGCATCAATTTTGTCGCCACTCTTTACAAACTCAAGTGCTTCTCTTTGCTCCTCCTCTCTACTTGTCATTCATCCATACACAGATACACACTACCCCAGCACCCATCTTTCCTATTTACACATCATTGTTCATTCAGTGCTCTACTTTAACCCAACACTCAACTGAAAAGAAAAGTATAACAAATGATATGTAAAGCAAAGGCATTTTGATATTCCATGCTACTTCAGAGTATATGCACTAGATGAATTTTTTGTGTATTTTTGAAGTTCTTTTCTCAGCTGCCAGGTTGAGATATTCAGGCTCATAGTACTTCCTTTTGCCCCGATGCAAGTGCTGTAGCTGGAGACTAGTAGGTGAGGAGCTCTGGTTAATAAGCTGGGTTGTTGTCTTAGATTGAAGAGAACTTAAATTCAAAAGACAGATGGATACATTTTTTTTCTAGACTAGACAGTTAAGCATAACACAGTAAAATACACAGTCTGTATTGTAACGGTACCATATTCCAGCACTTAAATACCAAGCAGCTACTTTACAACAATTTTACAGCTGGGAGAATGGAGGAATGTAAAGTTACAAGTGGCATTTCCTCCCTTTGAGGAGATGAAGGTCAAATAATAGCTCTCCCACAAAGTAAGAACCTAAGTATGCTATGTGAAATTACTGTGCAGTAGTCAGGGTGCACTAGGGAGAATTTTGAGGTTTCTGGGATTTTTTTACACCTTACAGAAGAGAGTGTGCAGAGTACTTTAGCTGCTGCAATATACATTACTACTACATACTGCAATATATTAAAAAATGGAAAATTTATATTCTCATATAGTTTCATGGCAATGAATTGAGAATTTGGACCTTTACTATCTTGTCACAGAGAACAAGATATTTCAGGCACAAAACTCATACTTTCAGTTACTGTGTGATAGATAACTCCTAGTAATTCTGCCTCTGTAGTCAAACAGTGATAGGTATCTCTGTAGCAATATAGTTGTGCATACCTCTGGGCAAAACACAATGGGAAGTGAAATGAGTACAAAGTACCAAAGACAGATTACCATGAGCTCAGCAAATACAGTATGTATCTAGTCAAGACATAAATATTCAAGAAGTGGCAGAAATTATCAATATGGATGACCAGGGAAATACAGAAGGAAATCAAGGCCAGGAGAAATACAGAGAAGACATTTATAATTTATTTTTTTTTAAATGTTTTGCCAAGAATATCCCACTGAGAGCTAACATCTCATTTTCAAGAAATCCCTTAGGATAAATCGGAAGTGTTAGCTCTGAGAGAGGAGGTATAGGAGGCAAAAGAAAAAAGGTAAGGAAATGATCAAGAAAGCTGAGATCGAAAATGAAAGGAAAATTACACAGGACGTGAATATGAATAATAAAAGGTTATACAAATGTAAAGTACAAGGAGCAAGAGGTTGATGAGAAAGACTGCAGGCCCTGTGGGGGAATACTGAAAGGAAACTTATGACAAGATGTGGATATTTCTGTGAAACAGAATGACTTAAAATCAGTGTTCATTAGGCAGATTGGAGGGAGGCTTGGAAGAGTAAATCAGAAGCCCAGTTTTAAGTGGCTTGCTGTGTAGTTGGGAAGGTAAGTTCTTCCGTACAGCTTTAAACTTCCAAGTAGTAGCAAGTGATGAAAATGGAGGAGGATGTAAAACTTACAGAAAGATTTTGGCTTTGTCACGGTTTATCAAAATTCCAGTTCTGGGAAACCTATTTATATCATGAGGATCTAAAATCCTCACATATCATGTCGTAGTAGAGAGCAGGGACAAGGTATTATAATGTGGATGCAAATGAACAATTTAGGACAAGTTGATTGTTTTTCTATTCATCCTGTAGGGTGGATAAAACCTTAGTAAATCTTGTGCAAATGTCAAGTAGGTCTCAAGGTAATAAAGGACAGGAGAAAACAGCTGAAACTGTAGAATTTTGAGAGTTTTTAAGTGTGATGCAAACCTATATAACCTTGCATCAAGGGAGCTGAAGCTAGCCACAATATTTAAGTTGTTTTTTTTTTCAGTACTGAAGTTGGCTAAATTTCAGATTTATATTCCACGAATACAAGATCCAGAAGCAAATTAGACTTGCTGGTTATTCAGCATTAGATTAAGCCACAGTATTTGAGTGCCTTAAATACTGATGCAGAAGTCAAGTTCTAGTCAGACTGTAAAAACCAAACTGGTCCAGATACTTACAGTGCAAGACTCTGCAACACTAAAAGAGCTGCTGGTGGTGGGCTTTGTCCTCTACTAGGTTTTTCAGTTGCTAGCAGTTTCTAAGGTAGATTAGAGCACAGATGGTTAATTAAGGATTTTGAAAGATAAAACCTAGTCTCATTCTATATATATAAAAAAAAAAATTCTGTACACAGAATTTTGTCTGATGGAAAAGTGGAATAGTGGATATGGTTGAGTGTATATTTACAGGTTATTTAAAATTTTTTGTTGTAGGCACAACAGTTTCAAATTTGACATTTCCATTATGTATACATGTATACAGAAATTTCAGGGAAAATTCATTTTTAAAAATCTGGTTTTCTTTTTTGAAAAATAATAATTATTCAGCACTCTGTGGCTACACATTTCCTATTTTCCCTCCTATTCAGTTCCTGGTTTTCCCTTAAAATTTTGACTGTTAATGAAGCATTTTAACTTTGTTGTAACAACAGACTTCTATAGTGTGATTTAATCAGAATATATCCACTTGGTTCTCACAGATTTCTTTTTAATCCCCAAAGCTTTGACACTCTCACATGACAAACTGTTGATTCTGTATAGAATTTGAACTCTTGAAATCTTTCCATTCTTGGGAGATATATCGGTCAAGCAGTTCATTTAACTGCTAACTTTGTGATCATAATAGTGACCCACTTAGAATAATAGATTGATTATCTGCTAATTCAACATAAATAAGATTTCTTTTACGTCTAATAGTCATATCAGAGCTTAAGGGAAAAGTTACTTTTTTTTTCCTAGTTTTTCTTTGGAGAGTGTGTGTATCTGTGTGTGGGAGTAAGAAGAAATTCCTCTGATCTCGATCAGTTGTCAGTTGAATGTGAATTCATGGTGATGTAAAGCTAGCAAAGGATTAAAGGATAAATGAGAAAATGGCATATGAGCACATATAACCTTTGAATTAGGAAAGATTTGAGCCACTAATTAAAATAAAGTTAAGGAAAAGCTGGACAGATACAATCCGGTCAGAAAGTCAGTGCAGGTTAGTGAAAGGGAGGTCGTGCTTCACATATCCAATTAAGTTCTCCGAGACGGAGCGATGGTCAATGAGACTTGACAGGGGCAAAGAAAAAGACATAATGTGTTATGACTTCAGGACGGCTTTGCGACACCATACCACCCAAAAGCCAAGTACATTTCATTAGTCAGTCTGGGATTGATGGTGGAATTAGTCACTACATACAAAAGGGCTTGGGAGCTTGGATTGCAGTGAGCATCAAACTGCACTTCACTGGTTAAGGAGTGATGAATGAACAATTGCAAAATTAGTGTCCAGACTGGGCCAGCTTTCAGTACAAGAGAGAGTACTATAACCAGAGCAGGCAGTGAAACATTAACACTTGTAGTAAACAATAATCTCAACCTAGACAATTCTCATCAGTGAGCTAAAGGGCCTTGACTAAATTAGAGCCTAATTAAAAAGCTTATTTTGCTCACATATTGAATTATTAACTAATGGCAATTGTGTGTTTGAAAAAAAAGAAGGAGAAATAAAAAGCATGTTCTTTAAATGAACTCTATCTACAAGTCCCATTGGATCTGAAAGTTGTGTTAAAAGAAGATAAAATCTTAACTGGAATATTAGAGGTGTTGTTCTGGTTTTGGCTGGTGTTCATCCCCAATACATATAGTTCCTAGTGATTATGTACCTTGAAATACTAAGAGCAGATTTAAAAAGTTTAAAAAGTTGTACAACATTTGAATTCCTGTGCTGAAAGTGTTTAACTAGGGCATTGCTGTTGTTTGGTTTTGGGGTTTTGGGGTGGTGGTTGTTTTTGGTTTTTTTTTTTTTTTTGTTTGTTTGTTTTTTTTTTATGGTTAGCTTAGGGTATATGGAGGCACAGCAGTTATGCTTGTCATTGGACACTGATATGCAGCTCTTGGGAAGGTGTGAAGTGATTGTGTCTGCTAAGGTTAGTGGAGATCCTTTCTTCAGAGAAAAAGAGAGGGTATTTAAAAACATGGTGCATGTTGGCAATCCATTATGGGGATTGTCAGTCAAAATACGTTGGAAAAATCTCTGTGACCTAATGCTTACCTCTCCTCTGCACGTTGAGTCCTTGCGTTCAGCTGCTGGCTTTCATCACCAGTGCAGTAGCTTTGTGCAGAAGTTGTAGCCTGGACAGACAGCAGGCCCAAGACTTTTGTCCAGTTGCCTTGTTGCTGATAAAATAAACTCAATAACACAATCTGTGCAAAGTAAGGGTGAGATTCTTCTCACATGCACAATGGGTTTATCTGGAAGACAGTGGTAAAATTCACTTTGACTTCAATGGGAGAAGAGGAGTCAGTACTACATACTTCTGAAAATCCAGTGTTAATGTCTCTCCTCTTGCCTTTGGCTGTATATATATGTAAAATCTGTTGTCTGCTTTCAGTGAGAGTTATGCATAAGTAATCAAGGGCAAAACTGGCTACAAAACCTATGGAAGTGAAGGCATCTAGGGGGTGGGGAGGAGTAGAATCCTCAGTCTGATGTTCTTTTGTGAGTCTTTTATTAGAAGCACCAAAAGATACAGCTTCCAAAGAGGTTAATAACTACAGAGGACGACATGTGTGCAAGGTAGTATCTCTGCACTTTGTACTGCTCTGAAAGCTGCGTCCCTAAATGAAACCCTTCAGCCTAACAAAGGTTTAATTTCATTTTTGCACAGTAAAAACATATTCCAGTGAATCATGCTTAGCCTGGCTGGAGGGTGGACACATTAGTATTGATCTTTAGATAGCCAGAGAATCGTGTTTTGAGGCTTTGCAAAGTACTTAAGATGATTATCTCTTCTGCTGTGGAGTAAGTTGCCCTACAGTATGACCTCTCAGTTTGAGAAGCTTGCTATTGTGTCTTAATTGACTTGTGCTCTGGAGATTTGAGAAAATAAAATAAAAGAAAGCATTCTTCTCAGAAAAAGTATCTTATATTGCATGGCTTGGGTATAGAATTTCCAGATGTAGCAAAGTCCAGCAAGAGGTTGTTACCAACAGGCGTCTCACAGTGTCTGAAAGCAAAGCTTAAAGCATTTTAATTGAAACCTACAGAGTCTGGTAGACATCTGTTTCTCAGTTCAGTGAAGACATCTTGTTTCTTAAGTGATATTTTTCCTTTCTATAATCAAGTAATTATTAGGGTAGTTGCTCGCTCTCTTTTCCTCTCTTATTTTCACGCTTGTTCCTGACTGTTCCTATTTTTGCATTCAGATCAGTGTTGGTGGTTAGTAGAGCAGTGACTGCAGCTGCCTATCAAGCTTGAAGAGTTACAGGCACTAGAGTCCTGACTTCCTACCCTGCTGGCTGTTTCTCCCGTGTGTGCCTCCTTGCCTTGTGCTCACAGCTAGTTCTCTACTAAGACCTAAAACATAGCCCAAGCCCTGAATATTCAACTTGGCCTCCATTTTGGGAAGCAAGTGTTTTGTTCTTGAAACACTTAGGGGAATACAAATTAATACCGGGGGCAAAATTATAGACACGATTCAGCTATTTAATTAAATCCTCGAAGGCAGATATTTTTGTTCAAAACTTGAGTCATGTCTAAAGTGTCTGGAAATATTACCTGAGAACTTGATGAATAGGAAGCGAGCACCAATAGTTTTAGAATTGTTTTCTCATTACTAACATAGGCAAGCCCCCAAACATGTTGATTACTATACAGAAATTGGTCTCACTGCAAGAATAGAACCACTGTTTTTTTTGTCTGAACAATAACATATAATCAGCTGGACTACAAAATTTTGCAGTGTTGGGCGTTGTTTTAGGAGAAATAGTACTTTGTCCGGAGGAGCATATTTAGAATAAGTACTGTTTTGTCTCTAGTAATAATAGGGTTGAAAAACATTTACATTGCTTATTTTGCAATCAGATTCTTAATCCCAGTTGCACTACCACGTGTCAAAAATAGCTTCTACCTTCTGTGGTGCTGATGTGGTCATAAGTGGCTGTAAGTACATTATTTTTTAAAAAAAGAAAAATATTCTCAGTAGTCAGAACTGGAATTTGCTTTAGGTGCAGTGTGTTAAGTGACTAAAACTAAACACAACTTTACAAATATTAAAATTTTTAAAATCTTAAACAGATTTTTGTTTTCCCTTGCATACTAATGATATGTAAATTAGACAAGAGGCATATTACTCCAAATTAAACATTTCTGCTTCTGGTTAGATTGATACAGTGTGAGACCTGAAAAAACTCAGGATGCTCTATCAAGAACACCATTTTTTAATGTAAAGGAAATATGAAGGCATTTAAACTAGTTATGGAGGAAAAGCCTACCAAACTGCAATCATACAGTCATAAGACTGTGCTTGAAAAAGCAAGGAAATGAAGATAACCAACTGAATTCTTCACTTGCCCATATGAGCAAGGATGAGTTGGCTGCCCAGGCTTTCTGTGAGTTATGAAGCTAGTCAGAACACTGCATTAGACCCTAGAGGAAATCCCAGTCAAGTGAAAAAAAACCAAAATGCAGACAGAAAAGCACCTACCTTCCTGTGCCTCCACTTACCTCCCTGTGCCTGGTGAACTAGTTGGATTTTAAACCTGATTCGTAACTCTAGATTAGATTTAGGATTCTTAAATATTCAGTAAAAAGTACTGAAAAGAGTGCATTTTTGTAAAACAGCTTTTCCACCACCAACTTGCTCTTAGAATGTACTATTATCCAAGTGTGCCATTAGATTTCCAGCACAGTCTTGGGGGAGGTAGCAGTGATGTAACCTTGGACAGCAATATTCAACAATCTGGTTTTGCCATTGATGCCTATTTATTTTGTAGACTTCTTACAATTTTGTTCATTGAATTCTAATTTATTTTTTTTTTAAATAAAAAAATAAGCAAAACACCCATGAGCATTTGAGCAGAAATGATTTAGGCATGGTGAAGATTTCGTAGAGAAGACAAGTGTTTGTTGGGGAATACAGTCAAAGCTCAGACTTTTTGTGGAACTATGCCAACTGATTCTTTAATTGGGAACAGCATTTTTAGATCCTAGACTAATGACTAACTGGATTTTATTTTGAGGGTGAAATATAAAACTGTAGCTGTGATTCTGTCACTTGCCCCAGTGGTTGTGGTGCAAATGTTAGACATGAGGAATTTTCATAATAGTTCCTGGGCTGAAAGGGAACACGAATGTGAATATGTGTTTCCATAAGCAAGGCAAGTGTCTTGCCTATGGAGCTGATAGTTGCAGAAGGAGATTCTGATTTTTTTTTTATTTTTTATTTGCTTTGTGGAAAACTTCAAGATGTCTTATGTTCTTTCAAAAATTAGTAGCTAAATTGTTTCCTGTTTAGAGAAGGTAAAGGTGTTAATAGCTGAATTAAGCATCTAACTGAGGTATTGAGGAGTTACAGTGGTAACTATCAGAGAGAGACAAGAGACAAGGAATTTTGTTTCTAGTGGTCTTATGGCCTCCATACAAATTTGTGCATGATGGGATTAGCAATACTTGGTAACCTTAGAATTGATAAAGAAGTTCAGAGACGCAGACCACGTTAGAGGTTGGAGCCTTAAAGCCTGCTTAAACTGATAATCATCATGGCTTTGTGAAAAGGAAGTTTTGTAGTATTAGAATTTGCTTGACAGCAGTTGTTACACAATCATGACATAAAGTTAGTGAATACTGGAGAGTTGATTGTATGTCATATCTTGTATATTTGTTTTCTTATCTGTCTGAAATCATCTTCTGTGCTGATTTTTTTCTTTTTTCTTTTTCTTTGTTTTTAGAGTCTGCTAGAAACAAATTCCAATTGTTAGCACATGTTTTTAGAGAAGACTAGAAATTGGATGAGGCATGAAAGTATAAATAATAATGCACATGCTACTTTCTATTTTAAGTACTTTGCCAGAGTTAAGAAAGCTGATAAATTAATTAGCACTTATCATTTTTGCTGACTATACTATTTGTCATCAAGGATATTGCTGGATTTACAGCTGAAAATTGAGGAATTTCTTGAGGAAATAATGATTAACTTTTTCAAGATTCACATTTGATCAATATTTAATTCTGGTTGGCTAAAGTTTTATCTGATTAAGGGTCCTTTTCAGGAATAGTCCTTTCTGCAATATTATGAAGTGTGTTCTCAAGGTAGGAGTCTCTTAGGACCAAGAAATTAAGGAAGTTTCAGGTGTTTGGATGTTTATGTGGATAATATGAGAATAATGCAAACTACACTTCAGGCTAGTAGAAATGCTGGATGGAATCTTAAGTATCATGCCTAATGATTGGATGATTTAGAGATTAGGATGTACAGCATACATTGGCTCATGCAAGCCATCTACTGAGATATCTGTCCTTGTGTTTTATGCTTTTGTTTTGAACATCATCCATGCCAAAACCATGCAGACTGGACTTTAGGTCTTTGTCTATAGCACTTCTTAGCATCTGCCTGTTTGCTGGGGGAAATCTGTGCTTGGTGTTTTGGATCAGCCTGACTCTCCAGGCTGCAAGAAGACTACAAAGAAGGAATGCTAATAATAAATGCAATTAATAGTGTAAGAAATGCAAGCAAACCTAGAAAAATGGCATACTGAACTGTGTAGAAAGCCTTTTCCACCAGTAGTAAATCAGATGTTCTGAAGCCTTCTGAACTGGACAGTGGTTGGTTTTTTTTTGTTACTGATTAGGGAACAAGAGCAATGTAGCTACAAGTCTTCTCTGTGGTAATGATGTCACAGGAGTCATGCAGGGGCGTGGAGTGGTCAGAGTGTGTTGGCAAAGATCAGAGCTCGTTAGTGAAAGCTCATTAACATAGCAATAATCTATTTTAGTTTTTTTTTTGGTTTTTTTTTTTTTTACAACTGAATTGTCACTTCAGTGTCCTAGAAGGCTCCTGGAAATAGTTCAGCCCTTGTTCTTCCACATGGCACTCCTTCAGATTGCTACCCTTGGCCTGATTATAGAGAGGAAGAAATCACATTTGCATTTAAAGAGTGTCATCATCTTTTTTTTTTTTTTACCTCTCTTATATTCTTTCCATAAACATCCCTCAGTGCTGTTGGTGATCAGTAAGAAAATCTTAGTTGTTTTTTGAATTTCTGTGCCTGTGTTTGTGTTCTCATTTTTTCCTATTCAGAGGCAGTCTCTGTTTACTGTACATCTGTTGCAAAACAAAAGATGACAAAGTGGTTTATATATCAGTGTGATTCATAGATAAAGACTTAAACGATAACATGGTAAAGCAGACAAAACCTGCAAAAAAAAAACCTGGCAGATGAGATGCATTAAATGAAAGAGTGGCTATAAACAGCTTAGATGACTTGTGTGTGTACTGGAGTTGTCATCAGCATACATGAATTTCAGTGGAGAGACTGCTCTAATAAGATGTGTGCAAGCTGATGACTTGTAGAATTTTTTTTTCCCCTTCTTTTTTCCCCTCCAACTGAGGAGACATTTGCCAGGAGTCTATGAAGTAAAAATGTCTGTAACAAATCATAAGATTTTTTTTTTTCTTTTCATGTCTGTATGATACAACAGGAACATGACAAGATGCCACCACCACCCCCCCCCATCCTTAAGAAGAGAGTCTTTGTTTGGTGTTCAGTGTCATGGGTGTGAGACTGAATTTCCATGAGAGGCCCTGTGTGTTTGTTCTCTGCTTCCACTTCTCTTTGACGTGAAGCTACTGATCAAGGCAGGTACCTCCACCTCTTCCCATCACACCTGAAGACATGATGCTTTTTCTCATTAAGCGGGGAGGAGGGGAGTTGCTCATGTGGAGCAGTGTCTCACCACTCCTCTGTGAAATGTTGCCTCTGAACAATAGATGAACAGTGAGTCTTAACTGACAGGGTTAGGAAGGAGGTTAGTAAAAGTTGTTGTAGTGCAACTCTGGTATTGGAAGGCTCCTGTTATATCTCACCAAAGCCTTCTCTTCTCCAACCTGGACAAGCCTGCCTTCCTCAGCCTTTCCTTACAGAGCAAGTCCCTCAACCCCTGGAACCATCTTGCTCATCTTCTGCTGAACACATTCCAGTTTGGTATAAGTTTATTACCTTCTGGAAACCTGGTAAAGATCACTAGTTCGTCACAGTTATTTAATTTCTTTTGCACACGCATTGTTGTGCCAGCTGTGTTGTCTGAAGTTGTGCCAACAACTGTTGGCACCCCAGACTGGTGTATATTTTGGGATAAATCAAGTAGTCTATTTTCAGCAAAAGCTTTGCAAGTACTGAGTACGGATTTTATTTCACCTCTGTTAAACGAGTACTACTTTCCCTTTGCAGATGAAGAAACTGGGGACAGGTAAGTAATAGATAAGTAGACAGCTGCAGATGCTGTGTGAATCAGAGCTGGAGTAAGAGCTTGGCTATTCAGTAGCCCTACTCCTGTGATCATACTTAAAACCTTCTTTCTCCTAAAAGTTAGGTTGTTATGCATTTTCAGCCTCAATATTGGAGCAGTGATTGGAACCCAGCTCTTCCAACTATAAGAAAACCCTAGTTCTTAAATAGAAAAAGTTTTCAGGAAATCTAGTCTTGATTTCTTCTGGAGAAGCTATTTCACTGTGTATGATATCTAACAGACAGGTCTCTGACATCTGGAAAAATGGAGGGCAAATGTAACCTAGAGAATGTTAGGTCATTCAGGCACTAATGAGTGTACTGGTGTTTAATTCCACCAAGCTGACTCTGCAATGGTTGGCAGAGGTCCAGCAAGACTTTTTAGTTTCACCTGAAGGGCAGACAGTCCAGATCTGGGCTTGCTCTATGGAAAATTTCTCTGCTTCGTCTTGCATACGACTGATCTAGTTTCTGGAAGGCAAAGCAAATGCAGTGGAGCTGTCTTTGCTGCGGTTTAAGTTAGATCCAGAGTTCTTACTGACTCAGGTCAATGCCTGCAAGCTGTTTACCTATGTTTACAGTGTCTGTATTAGCTAATAAGTCTGCAGACCTGGGGTGGCTGTAGGAGAGCTGGGCCTGCCTCTCTGCAATCATGATATGCTTAATACCCTGGAGGGACAGTGTCTGAGTAAGGGTGGATTGCCTATGTATTAATTAGGCCAGAAGAGAAGAGAGGGAATGACCCCACAGTGCTGCTGTTTATAGCACTCAGGAGCAGGATGTCTCCCAGTGAACGTGGAAGTATTTCCTACAAGGAAAGTTAGGAAGAATCACTAACATTTCTGGGCTGCAAGAAATCACTTTTGCTGCAAAGAGGTGAACTCTGAGAGTAAGCACATAGCTGGAAATTTCTTGTGGAATTAAACCCAAAATCTGAGTGAGGCATCATCCCTCTTCTTAGCATTTTCTAGTGTTCAATGAAATTCGCCATCTTTCCCACTACCTGAATCCCACTCTCATGTATTTCTCCCTTTTCCATTCCTTATTCCACATGTTGTAATAAGTAGCCTCAGGAGGTAGCATCCAAACCCATCAAAACCTTTGTCATCTGACTGTTAAGCCCAAGTTTCCTATGTTGTTCATATAGCTTCACTGAAGCAAAGTTTGATTACAGTACTCATGAAGTCTCATCTGACTTGGACATTTCCTCTGTAAGGTCCCAAGCAGAATGTCTAAAAATGACAAAATGCAGGAAATCATCTATTTATGCAGTCTAACCAACTATGGGGAAATAGATTGTCATCTAATAGAAATATCTCTTGTCTGCCATCGCAAAACCACCTGTATGGTGAAAAAGGTTCCCTTTCATCTGCCTGTATCTTCTCCATAGCTGCGACTGTACAGCTGTTTTGTTGTTGTTTTGGTTTTTGGTTGTTTGTTTGTTTTGGTTTTTATGTCTAGCTGTGGCAGGCATATGTCCCAAATGGAATTCAAATCCTGTTGTGCTGTGCTGAATGTTACTTCACAGTGTATGAAAGTCCCTGATTTAAACAGCTTAGTTTAAGAGACAAGGCAGACACATGGTAGGTGAAAGAAAATAGGAAAAGAAACAAATTATTTGTTGAGGAAAATTAGTTTTAGTTTGTCCTCCTACCCCCTCTTCTTACAGGCATACTATTTATAGAAAGATGGAGGGAGTTTGAAGTGAATCCCTTCATGGCGACTTTTGGGTCCAGCATATCAGCAAAAGCTGAGATATTGTCTCCCTTAATCTCTGAAACAATCACACAATGCCAGAAGTGGAAGCAGTGATACTGATAGCAACTCTTGTACTGGAGTTTGGAGGGGAAATATTTGAAGTGACTAGAATATTTGTTTTTTAAAGAGAAGACTAAAAATGAAAATTCTTTCTATTTATATTTTATGAGCTTCATCAGAGAGAGGGAATTTAATTGCATTTCCTGTACTCTATTCTGTAGTTTTCCCTTAATGATATTTCATTGTCTTTGTGTTTCTCAGAATTGTACTATTTGAAAATATCTTTTTGTTATCTGTTATTTCATACAGAATGCAATTTAAATGTAGTTAGAAAATATGGCTGTGGAATATATTAAGAAAATATCCATGAGAAGTAAAACTGTCATTCAACATTTTTAAGGTGATAATATACTATTCTTTTTTTCCTTCTCTTTTACTCTGTGAAGAACACTAATCATCTTGACCAGTGTGAAGAACTGTCTTCTAGTTTTCCTAAGGATTCTTTTGAATAGATTTTTTTTCAGTTCTGATTGATTTGGTTTTTTTAGTTACTTGTCACTGCTTCTGCAGATCACTTGCAAATACTCTTTCTCAAATATGAATGCTCAGAACTGCTGGCTCACAAATGGACAGTAATTCACACACAAACATGTGCAAAACCCACCCCGAATAGCAACCACCAGCAAAAATAGAAGACTTGGACAGATTACAACAGTTCTGTCCCATGTTACAAAATGTGAAATAACTGGCTTAAATCTTCTTTAATCTTTGTCTTCCCTCTACAGACTTCTGTGGCTGCCCTCTGATCACAGGAATTAGCGGATAACTCAGGTTGGAAAGGAACTTGGGGTATCTCCAGTCTAACCTCCTGCCTAAGCAGGGTCAGCTGTGAGGCTGAGCGAGGTTGCTCGGAGATTTATCTTCTTGGGGTTTGAAAACCTGCAAGGTTGAGGATGGTGCAGCCTGCCTGGGCCATCTGTGCCACTGTTTGAATGTTCTTACGAAAAAAATGTTTTTCTTTCTAATCAGTCCAACCCTTCCTATGCTCATTTTAAACTCTGTTGCCCAATGTGACACACCTTTGTGTGGCGAGAATCATAGTTTTGGTGGCAGAGGGGCTGGGAATTAATTAATCTCCTGTGTGCTTTATTTTCCTTCCTTTGTTTCCGTGTTCAACACTTTCATAATCTATAAAATGAGTATAATGAACCAAGCTGTTCTAGTAAAAAAATTTAAAAAAATATACAGATAGGCAGGAGGAAAAGCACCAGCTTCAGCCTGAGGTTGATTGCTTATAGCTACACTGAATGAATTGTGATTACTCAGATAACTCTGCAGCCCTAGGGAAAGGAAGAAAGAGTGAGACAGAAAAGTGGGAAATGTATAGTGCCCTCTTGCCTTATTTGCAAAACAAAGTCAACAGAGTACTAATTAGTGTTGAGGGTTATTGCAGATTATATGTTAGAGGTACCTTCACTGTACTTTGCATATGCTTTCAGTAATTAAAACCTGCAAAGGAAGATATCGCTTAAATATCCCTTCTCTTGCAGGATGACCATGAGGAACCGTAGCAGCCATCAGGCAAAGTAGTATAAAGCAGTGACAACCTCATCGTAAGGGAACCTCTCTCTGTGGATTTCCATGTTTTGCTTGTTAAAGCAAGCGGCTGGAGCTGTATTTCTGGAGGATGAGGAATTTTAAGAGTGCAATAATTTGCCACCAGCCCAGTGTAATTGTATAATATAGGACTAGAAAGAAACAGTAAATTTAAAAAAAAAATAAAAATAAAAAAATAAAGATATTTCTTTCAGTTTGCTTTGGAGAAAATTATATGAAGTATTTTAATATTTTTGTGTTTCTTGTCTGCATGGCTTTTGAATCTCAGTGTCATAAGTTATTTTTACAACCCAGTGCTGCTTCTCTTTCTCTAATGGTTTGAAAAGGACCTAATATAACACCTAATACAACTCTTTGAACTTTTATTTTTTCCTCTTGGTATAAAACAGCAGAAGCTACCAGAGCTTTCTCTACCTGCCCTGAGAGTTGGTTGGCCATGGAGTCAGGCAACTTTGAAAGGCAAACAATAGGGAAAAGAAAAGGGAGGAGAGTGAATGCTTGAGGATAAGCCAGGAAATATTCCTTGGAGAAAAGGCAAATATGTATATGTGCAGTTAGTTTTTGTTTCAACTGAAGAAACTTTTTTTTTTTGCCAAATGTAAAATGTTTTGTTGGAAGGAAATTGGCTTGTTTGAGCTAGCTGTGTGTTATTTGCTCAAAGTAAAAATTACTATAAATCACATCCACCTTCTGCAAAGTCTTTGGTGCAAGACTTTCAGATCCTGACCAGCAAGTTTTGCTGTAGAAAAAGTATGGCCATGGCTTGCAAAGGATGCGTGAGGATTAGTGAGCGCACCATGGAGAGAGGAGAGATGTATACCACAGCACTGGTCTGTGTCTGAAGTGCACTACACTTTGATAAGTTACTCAGGTTCTCTGTGCCTCAGTTAAGTCTGATTATAAAATGGAAACAGTAGTAACTTAAAAGTCCCTGTTTATACAGGACGTGTGTATTAACATTCATTATACTATATGGAGTTCCATCAGTTATTAAAACCTAGCATTCAGCAGAAGTAGGGGGAAATAAAATCACCAAATGCTCTCCCAACGTGTATTTTCCACACAGGAGGCATTTCAGTGTAGAGTACAAGAGATGAAGGACGCCTAGGGCTTGTGATTTGTGAACCAATACGAACGGTCTGTTCAGACCAATTTAGAGGGACCTTGTGGCTCTTTGTTAAGCTGCCTTTCCTTATGGTAGTCACCTTTTTTCTTTAGTTCTGTACTTAGCATGTGCACAATGAGGCAAACATTCTTGACCAGCTAGAGTTAATTTTGTCTAAATTTTAGGTGGACTTATATCCCTGCTAGCTTCTGAGCCCTCTGGTTAGAAAAATTTAGTGCTCTTTGTCTAAATCCTTTCAATTTTAAAGAAAGGGTATATGATTTTTTGAGCCAAAGCAGATTGGATAAGGGGGGAGGAACTTCAAATTTCATAATCTGGACTGGAATATGGTAAAGAATACAAAAGGCTTTGTAGTACCAATAGGAAAACATCTCTCAGTCAATGTAATTAATACATGATTAAGAGAAATTAATTTTCCATAGGAATGTGTATACTTCTTCACATGATAATGAAAGTGCAAAGGAACATAACCATGCTTATATCTGACAGTCTCCAACCACTAAAAATCTTCCAAGCTTCTAGTATGAGTTAATATATGGAAACTGTAGTCCAAGATGCTAAATTTGAACTTGGGTGCTTTAAAGTTTATTGGGCAAGAGGAGCTCCTTGGACCTTATTATAAGTGTATCCTATTGCACTTTCGATCAAAAAGATTTAAAGACATAAGCATTGTTATTAGATAAAAAGAAAAATAAATGGACAACTGAGCTCATGGACAAATTATTTCTAAAGCATTCATCACAAAAGAAGAACGCGACTTTTGTTCCCAACAAGTTATTGCACTTTATGGTTAATTTTGTTGCATCGTAAATGTTATACTGACCAACTGTGCCAACAGAGTAAATGTATGTGACTTGTGGCTGTGGTGCCTATTTCAGATGGAAGAGGAGAGAGTTGTTTTTCTCTACCTTAGGTAGCACTGACTTCATATAAGCCAAATATTTGACATCTCAGAAATTTTGCCAATTAATTTGTTCTCCAACTGACTCATAGTTTAGAAATAGAGACAGTAAACAAGTAACTGTTTATAATAGAGACAATTTTTTGCATGTTGCTGATATTTGTGTATTTAATATGTACTGTGTTTATTGCTAATACTAAGATGCTTCCATAGAAAACCATTATTGCTTTATGGCTGCCTGTTCATTTAAACCATGCTTTAATACAATGGGTAGAACCTATATCCTTGGTTATTGAGTTTTAGGATGCTTCTTTTTCTCTTAGTTTTCCCTGTGGAGGTTTTGGTCCATTATCTTAGTGTTTTGCGATCTACAGAAAGAAGTGCTGCAAATACGTGAAAAATGTAAATTATAACTTGCTAGCTCCAGCTTTTCATTGACATTTTGGTTTCAGGTTGGAGCATGCAAGGTACAATTGCATTTTTTTGCCTATTTAACTTAATTTAACCTTGTTGCTTTTTACTGCCTTTGTCTACGTTACATATGCATCCATAAGGGTAGCTTACTTTGGATGCCAAAATCCCACCAGTGAAGAGATAAGATAAAGTACAGAAGCGTGAGTTAGAATGCTTCAGTCTGTTTCTCTGCCTGCATGACACTGGATGAAGTCACTAAAAGGATAAAAACACTTCAGATATTAGTCATGCAGTAAAGAGGAAAAAATAAAAGGATGAAATATCTTTGATACAGTAGAAATACTAACCCAGCCTCATTTCAGATTTCTGTGGTGGGAGTAAAAGACAATTTGACAAAGAGACCAAAGTGGACTTGTGAAGGTGATGATGAATGATGGTCAATTAATTGCAATTTTTGCACAGAGAAGGTGTTACAAAATTAATCTGAACAGCTGTAGAGTAGAAGAAAAAAATTTTGCAAATGAGGCAATGGGGAAAGGCAAAGATGTGGAGAACACAGGGAGAGACATGTACAGAAGCAATATTCTCCTCTATCAGCTTTCCTTCACTTCTGAAGAGCGGAGTTTAGTTTAACTTCCTTGTTCTGTATAGCTGAAGACACCTTGCACAGGGTCTTTTAGTACCTTCAAATTCATTTACTGTTAAAGGTAAACAGTGGCCTTGTTTGTGCTCTATTTAATATGTAGTATCAAGACATTTTCCATCATGAAGGCATATTCTGAATGCATCATTGTGTCATTACTTTTTAAGAGTTTAGTTTTTAGTGGGATTTGCACCCACTAAGTTTACCTCACTTGGAAGTCTCTTAACAGGAAGATGGTTGTCTTTATTGTAGGTACTTTTTTTGTCACTGTTCAGACTTTCTTACTTTTCTTTCTAAGATGTACTTACTCTGTTTTCTTCTTTACATAATTTGAAACATTTTCAAACTTTTGGCTGTTTCTCTAATGCAGGAATGGGACTGTCTTGTTCCACCTCATGAAAACAATATTTAATAGATGGAAGTGAAAGTTATATGAATATAATATCTGTGATATGGAAACTGCAAGATATGAACTTAAAACTGAAATAGAATTAAATAGATATTATATTCTTCTCCCATTCCTTATTACTCTTCAACAAACTAGCAGCTCATTCTGTTTCGGCTTGGCACAGTGATTAAAAAGGTATAATGCAGTCCATGTTTAAGTTGTTTATTAACTGAAACAAACATGAATATTTACTGTTTCCTCTTTTATATAACAAAATAGATGTGGACATAGTTGCTATAGCAGGGTTTATATTTAATAAAAATGAAGTCAATGAGGGAATACCATTAGCAAAAAAAATACTGAAAATACAGTTGTGTTGGGTCTATTTTACCTTAAAAGCTTGATAAAAATGGTTAGCTGATGAAGCATCTCTGTTATTTATTCAAGGTTGTCTGTGGAAATAGATCTGCTCCTTCTAAAGAATAAAAAGTTAATTGTAGTGGAAAGCAAGGATATTGCTTATTTTTCCATGATACTTGTGACAAAACAAAGATTTCTTTTGAAGTGATAAATGGTAAAATCAACTTTTCATCAGAAAAGAGAAAGCAGAGTTCTATTTGTATTTTTGGTAATTGAAAGCTAATTACTTTGCGTTAAAAGCAAAAAAAAAAATCTAGAAAAAGTTGAAATGTTGCCTCTCATATTTCTAATGAGAAAAATGAAAAAGCAAAGAAGACCTTTACTGAGAACATTTGGTTTATCAATCTCATGAAAAGAGAAGTGTTTCAGAAGAAAATTATTAAGCAGTTCAAATAAGAAGTTTGGATAACGATGTGTGAAGTGGTTGAAAAAAACTAGAAGCCCTGAGGACAGACTGTTTCTGAATCTCTGCTGAAAACTTAGATGCAAACTTTTTGTAGTTGATGTAATACTTGCCATTTCTACTGGGATTTGATTAAGAGGTGTTAATAACACAAAAACGTGTGCTGCATTTCCTTACAATTCCCATTCAGATTTGCAGATCTAAGGAGTGGTAATTTGTTTGCAGGAAAGTAATGTTTGGTGAGATCACTGATGGGGGTTTGGGAGGAAAAGAAGAACATTTTTAACTGAAAGAAGAGGACTCAGATATTTTGGAGTTCTTTGTCAAACAGCACTTTTGCTTCCACCTCCTCTTATTGACTTGCCCTAAGAATATGACACGACTGTAAAGCAGAGCATGGTCCCAGGTTCCCGTGCCAATATAAATTTCTAATGGGAGAGGAAGGAACTTGTTCCAAAATTATCTGTTCTGACATATAAAAGCCATTGTTTTAAGTATAAGTTTTTTGTATCCTTGAAGCTCTTTTATTAAATTAGTAGGAGTTTTACTTAAATTTCAGTACCTCTGAACCCTGAATCATTTGCACTGTAAGATGCACAACATGTTACCTCCATGCTCTGATTTTTACAGGATCTTCAGTCCTTGCTTCCTTCTGTATATTCTTCTTGGTTAATATGGTTTTGCTGAGAAAGAAAATAAATTTATTTGTTATTTTAGTGTTTTTCATGGACGATTTATGCACAATTGTATATGGCACACAATGCAGTTTCTGAAAAAAGAATTAAATTACAGTAGTTCTTGTTTCCTAGGCACCGTTACATCTCCCCAATAAATGAATAATATGGCAGAGCAGAGTCTTCCTAATCAGTTCTCAGAGGAGAAACTGCAGATTTGATTACTAAGATTTGAAGACTGCCCACCTGTGGATAGTGTTGTAGTGGGTGGAAGCAGGGAATTTTTCAAATCAGAAGATATTTCTGATGCAAAATGACCTTTGCTCAACATTACTGGGCAGAAACCTTTCTCTATCTGCTTCTGGGCTGCTCACCTGGAATTCTGTTAGTGCTTTCATGCTAATTATGAAGCTGCCAGGGTCTCCTGTCTGTTACCCCACAGTAACATAGCATAGGTGGATTTGCCATGTTGATTGTTATCATCATTGACCCTGAAAGAAAAATTACTTTCCTTCCCAAAGCTGTACTAATGGCTGCATGTGGATGAGGGAGGATTGTGAAATATTGTGTTACCCCTTGAGGGGGGAGGGATCCTTCCTGGAAACATGATGGCACAGCTAGGAAGCTACTGAGCGACCAAACGCCTGTACGGCATTCCCTGTTCTCTGTATCAGCATGTGGTAACCACTTGTGTAATACAACATCACTGAGGCAAAAGCAGTAATCTTAACTGACTGTAGTGCCTGCAGCCATCAAGCCTTGTGTTTGTGCCTCAAGAACAAAGCACAGTTGGGCTTAGTCATTGCTAATTAGAATTACAGTGAGGGTTCTTCACCTGCGATATTAGTACTTGACTACACCGCGTTCAGCTGGCAAGTGAAATATTGAACATTATTTTCCAGCTCCATTTTAATGTGCTTTCCAAACTGTCAGGCTTTAGAAAGGTGATAGGTCAAGAAAAATGGTAAGTGTTGCTAAGGGATTACTCAGATTATCTATACAAGGAATGAGATGATGATTTAATATAAAACTATTGCCAAAAACATAATTACCCTTTTCACCCATCCAGTGAAAGTGAACTTTGTCTTTTTAGAAACAGGAAACATGAATCTTCCATTCTGTGGAAAAAAAAAACAAACAAACAAAAAAAAAAGGATCCTGCTGGCAGCTAGACCAGCTGCATACCACTAATTTTGGGTTTGTTAGTGATTATTAAATGTAACAAAGACAACAAAGAGAAAATAGCTTTTTCAGTTATAAAAGGATGTTTTTTTTCTTACCATGTATTTATACACTGATACGCTTGCAGCTGTGGTATGTTTAGCAAAATTGCCACAGTTTCCAAGAAGCAAAGCAGAAAGAATAGAATTCTTGGATGCTGCAATGCCAAGAATGAACAAATTGCTTAGAAAAGATGTACTAGGAAAGGATTTAATTTTTAGCAGCAGTAACATTTGCAGAGCTTTCTCTATTGAATAAAAATTGCAGGTTAGTTAAACTAAGGTTAAGTAGCCGGTATGCCATGGCCTTTATGTTTTTATGAGCTGTTTCCTCATGCTCTCTTACTTTTTATACTCTGAGTGTGTGTCTTTTCTTACATTTGCATTGTAAACTGCTTGGGACAAGCACCATGCTTTCTGTGTGTCTTAATTATAGCTTGCTGTGCCAGTGTCATGAGAGGTTTTTTTTTGTTTATAATCTGTAATTTGAGTAATGGTTGAATTATGACAGTTGTAAAGCAACTTTTTTTTTGGTAACATGCTTCCCTCCTACCTGTAGTTAAAACTAGGCTAAAAGTACTTTTAATTAAACATAATAGATGTTTTCAAGTTATGTTGCTAGTCACTAAGTCTTACAGTATACTGCATATGTCTACAGAAGAATATATGATTCATGCTGAATTGTATACACCACAAAAAAAGCAATTTTCTAAAAGATTAATGGGAGATGCACCCAATAACATTGCAGCAGAGAGCATGGGAAAAATTTAGTGAACTTTGGCGAAAGAATTGGCAGAGATATTATCATTTATCCCAGATGAGACCAATAGGTTCCTTTTGGGTTTAGGAGATATATTCTTTAGGATAAAAGAGAAGAAATAAATTCTAGATGGTGTTACTCTTCCAATAGCATATTTTAAAATTCTTTATTAATAAAAATAGTGAATTGCCATTTTTTTATTAGCAGAATCTCTTGAAAGCAATACATGTGTGTAATGACACAGAAACTGTGAGGAAACTGAATCACATACTATATTTTGGGGTTTATTTTACCTTTTTTTTGAGCAAGAGGTAGGGTTTTCTAATAGGGCTATTAGTCCAGTCAAGATGGTATCCTCTACTGAAACTATTATATTTTTATCAGAAATTGTCATGTCCCAGAATATTACTTAATACAGTAAAACCACTTCATATGGGAGATGAGATGTTTAGGAGTTTGATTTCTTTCTTTCTTGGCATCTGGTTACATTTTTCTGTGTTTCTCAGGTACAAATACACCTGTGTAACCAGCAATGCGTGCTTCAAATTTCTTATCATATACAAAAAGTGGAATAGTTCCCAGTCCTAATGCTTTTGGAGAGATAGATGTTAACACTACTTACGCATAGGCTGAATTTGTCACTGCAAAGCAAGGAAGAAAATGTGTTGCAGTTCAGCTTTTTGTGGG
This sequence comes from Merops nubicus, assembly GCF_000691845.1. Lineage (NCBI taxonomy): Eukaryota > Metazoa > Chordata > Aves > Coraciiformes > Meropidae > Merops > Merops nubicus. The sequence continues at coordinate 101,105 of NW_008607412.1, read as the reverse complement.
CATGGGTACAAGCTGAATAGAAACCTTATTTAAATTGAGCAGTATTATTTTATTGCTCTAGGAATTTCTACTCTTTAATCCTGCCTTGGAAGCCATTTTTTGAAACAAAGGTTTTTGCAGTCAAATTTGCGTTTCACGTCCATCAATCTGGTTTAATAATTTGAAAAAATAGTCTTTTAAAATAAACATGTAATTAGACATTTACAACTATGGGTGCTAGTGATTATCAGCAAATGGTACTGACTTAATAGGCCATCAGTGCAAATACTTGTTTTTGTAAAGATATTAAGAGTTTAAGCTCTAAAAGGATTTTATTTTTTCCTTTAAAAGTTATTCTCCAGCTTGTTAGTTATCCCAGCTGAAAAGCAAAAGAATTAGTTTAACCCAAACCTGCACACCCACTCTGGAGTATCCCCTCTGGTGCTACATTGGTCAAGTTACTTGGGTGTGTCTTAACCTCTGTTTTGTAAGAAGCTCTATGTTTTTAAGAAGCTCTATGTTTTTAAGAAGCTGTCTGCCCTGGTCACTGGAAGCCCATTCCCACTATGAATACCTTGGAGAGCAAGTAGATTATCAGCCAAGTGAATACGTACCTGTCCTACGCATCCAGCTGAACCAGACAGCCCAAGTTCAGGTTACTGTTAAGCTCAGCAGTTGTTTCTACATAATGAGGAGGTGGTTGAAGGGAGTCAGATATTTATAGCTGCATGAGAGTCCGGGTTGACTCTCTAAGGGAGAGAAAACTTGCAGGGGTCTGTTTGTAAACTAGTGGATTTACCTTGGCCGGAAGGCAGACACGGTGCCCAGCTGTCAAGCATCATTACTGTATTTGACAAAGATGAGCCCATACAGAAAATGCAGAAGAACAGCTGTGCTTGGGATGGTGATAAGAGCTGAGCAACGAATGCTTTCTAACCTGGGTGGTGTTTGTTCAGAGCTGCAACCTGACAAGGAAAGGCTGAGCTCAGTTACAAGCACTGAAGCAGAAAACTCACTCTGCCCTTATTGTTTTGCCTTCTCCCTTGAGCATTTAAACTTCCAGGGACTTTGTACTTGAATTTATTCCTTCTTTTGGCACTTCAGTGTTTTTTGCTACAGTCTCTGGGAGCTTCTTGAGATTTACTGGTTCCTTTTATCAGAGCTTTGCTTGCAGTCTGGCACTTGGTTGCTCTACGTGATATTCTGAAGGATGTGGCATAACGGACAGGGAAGCTAGCAAAGACAGCTTCTCAGAGTAGCAAACTACATAAATTCACCTGCACAGATACATCTAAAAATGTTGTTTTGAAATTGCAGTGAAATATTTTTTTTCAAGTTATCAACAATTTGTGGACTGTAGGTAGCTTAAATAGCCAATTAAAAATTTGTTGTTGAAATAAACAAATTTACTAAAAACAAACCTTTTAAGCCAAGTATATAATGCAAGGCTTCCTGCTCTTATGAACCCATTTAGTTTTCATGCATAGTAATTTTAGAGTGGAAAAACTCCTTAATGAAAGACCTCCAAGTACCTGGAAAACCCACAGCTGGAAAGGAGGCAAACACTTCTTTAGTGTTTTAAGAAAGAGCTTGGGAAGAATTACAAAAACTTGGAGCATAAGTCTCAGAGATCAATGGTATAGATAGTGTAGAAATGAAATTTTAAAGCGGCCATTAGTCATTTAGACAAATAAGACTAAGCCTGCATATTTCCACAAAGGCTGGATTTTTTTGGATGAATCTGGCTAAGAAAAGACTTATAAAAATTGTAGACATAATACAAAAGACATACAGATATCATCTGTGTGGGTCTGAAAATACATTTAATATATGTGCCGTGTTCTGCACAGGATCATTCAGCAGGTATGAAAGTTGCATTTCTTAAGGATCAGAATCTCACTGTATGATTTAAATCACAGCTCAGTGCAGAAAGGTTGGGATTGTCTCTGGAAAAGGTTGTATCAAAGGCTTCGAGACTAATACTGCTCCTGTCCATGCCTTGCACAAATAACTTAGAGAAAGACTTACAGGTGTTGTGCTGAGGTTTGACATGGAGTGTGCTCTCAATCCTGCTCTACTGTAACAAAGGCATAGACCTTCAGGAAGGTTGATCTGTGAATTCTGCTGGCATTTTAGATGAAACTACAGGAATCTGTGATGTTTTATGTGCAGCTCTGAGATGAGCTGGTAAGTCAACACTGAGAATAAGGAAGTCCCAAAAGAATCAGCATGAAAGCTGTTGGGGTGCCAGGAGAAGATGGGTTACCTGCTGCAGGCTGTATTCTGTCACCTGGGGAAACACTGCAGACCAAAAAGAGATACAAGGAGAAAGTGGCCAAGTAATGTATCTGGATGATAAAGTGGACATCTGATGAGGCCGTGTGCACTGAAGAATGTTTAACCGATAAAAATATAAGGTAAATAAAAGGTATTTTAAACCCTCATTTTGCTCATAATAGCTGACTTTACAGGCTCTGTGTCCATAGATGATGTCAGGATAAAGTGCTGGATTCAGAGAGACATGAATAGACTAACAGTGTAAACAGATAAACTTGTCCTTAGCTTTAAATCAGTGAGGTAAAAGGTCATATGGCATCAGCCTGGAAATAGACATCACTGCGTGTATGCGCAGGCACATCATGAAGGGATGTTCCAGATACCACCACTGTATCAAGAGGAGAGTTACAAGGTGTGAAGCAGTGTTCAGATACTGGTGAGACCGACTGAAAGAGGGTGGGGGATGTTAATATGTACAAATATGGCTCTCATGCTCAAAGCCCACAAAAATATGTATCCTCTTTTGCAAAGGCTTGCATTTGTCCGTCTTTCCATCCTGTTTCTGTTTGCCAGTCTTCAAATTTGAGGCAACAGAAGATGCTAAACAGTCACTTTCTCTCTTTTAATTCCCTGCCTCTTAGGTTTTTGAGAGGCAGAGTTCACCTCCTCTAATTTGGGATAATTTAAGATCAACTTTCAGGCTGAAATCCCTTTGGTTGTTGTAAGAGTGAGGATCCCACTTTTCTTCTATGGGAAAACCAAACATTTTGATTGCATTGCAAATACAACAAAGAAGGCGGCAGGTGTAATTTACCATCACCTGATGAATTTCACATATCCATGTCATTAGAAATAGCCAGATGATACTACTGAGTTTGTGTTGCTCTTCCTCCTCTGTTGATAAACCCCAAACTGTCCTGTAGTGGACAGGCAAGGACTCTTGCCTTCTGATGTTAGCTATCATTTGTTACCCACTTACCTTTGTGGAATTTCCCTGTTTGGAGCTTTTATTTTCTGCTGACTTCCTTACCCACAGAAGTGTATTTATAACATGGCCTTCACATTTCTTTTAATCTATATAGTGCCTATCGTGAATGTGAATGCTTGGGCTTTTAATGAGGGCTTTGGGCTGTAACTATTTAATAATAGAAAGCTTCATGTGTTAGTGCTGAGAATGACACAGATTAGATGAAAACATTTTTTATTGAAGGTGTATTCCCAGAACAAGTGTCTTTTAACAACCATTCATGTCCTGTGACTCTTCACAATTTTGTTCCAGCCTAAGGACTTGATATTCACATAACAAAAGCAAGACAGGCATTAGCTACAGTATTAGTAGAAATATGCAAGATTTCCATTACAATTTATTTTTTTTTTTCTTAAATGGGCTTATGAAAAGGAATTTAGGATTAATTATCTATTTTAAGGAAGGCAGTTGATATTTTGTTAAGCCTAAATTTCTGTTCCATACCTGTAAGGAAGTTACTGTCTTTTTTTTTTTTTACTTTTCTGTAAATCTGCAGTGTGAGATCTAGTTAACATGACCTTGTAAAGATCTGCTTCTGCAATGGTTTATGAAACTATGATTCAGGCTTTTATATTTCTGGATTAATTTCATATTTTCTTCTACAGAGGAGAAAAAATTCCTTCTTTTTATAGCTCATTCATTTTTGCATTTCCTTTTGTGTCATACACGTCTCTATTAGCACAAAGACGCCTTTTATTTTATATGCCTGTAAAAAAACAGCAGGCTTCTCTCTTAATCAATGTTGTCTGGGTTCATTGCTGGAGCACCTAGGTCATCAGTAATAAAGGTCATTACTTGATGTTTCCAACACACAGAGACTTTCAGATGATCCCTCCTTCATTTAATCTCCTAGTGACGAGAAACAGGCCCAGCCTCATATTATTGAGGTGATTTTATTTTCTTAAAGAATAAACTGGTGAACTCCTGGAAACAAAAGCTCTATAATTGTGATGTTGTGTGCACAATAGATGCAAAGGTATGACAGAGCACACAAGACCTTAAAGCTGAGGCACAGCAGAAGATAAACAAGCACCTGCTATCAGATTCACCGCAGGTTCCTCCAAGGGGCTGAATCAAATGCTGAAGGAAAATCCCACGGAGCCCTACGGCTGCCATGTCATGCCTGCTCTCATTACCTTACATCTTAGCCTTCTCTGATTCCTAGCATCCTAATTGAAAAGACACTTTGTAGTAGAAAGCTGTATTTGAATCACTTTGAAAGCCAAGCTTCTCTGGTATTTTTCCCAGGAAATGTTTTTCTCGGATCTTTGAGCTTATTAAACAAAATGATCTTCTGAAGCTTCTTGGAGTGTGGGTGTAACTATGTTGACCCTGAATAAGGGCAAAAATAGGAAATTCTAAATGCAGTGTTTTGTCTTGTGTTTTAATCAGCCTGACTTCTGAATGTTAACTCATCTCTCCTGTTTTCTTTCCCCCTCTTATTTCAGCTTCTGTCATCATCCCTTCTGTCTCCACAATTTTACAGATGACATGTATTTAATAGAGGATTTGGTCTGGGTTTTGGTTGCTTGTTTGTTGTGGTTTAATTTACACTGAGAAGAATGTAAATTTTTTTTTTTAAAAAAAGAAACAACTTAGTTTCTTTGTACAGATATGGGAATTTGGGAAAACAAAGTTCTACCATTAAATGGCTTTCAGACACCCTCTATGGAAGGAGAAAGGTATTATAGGAGATCTGGATGAAGCAACATTCTTCCAATTTTCATTCAGTAAGAGTGAGATGAGAGAAGAGAATATAAATCTAATTCTGTATTTTTATCCTCATCCCCTTGCTGCTTCTGTTTTGCAGTGCAGAGAGAAGTGTGTGTCTGTAGTTCATCAGCAAATTGCAGATTCTCTCCTGAAGGAGGAGGCTTCCAAACCATCTGGGGTTTTCCTTACAGTTATTAAAATACTTTTGAGGAGTGATATTGGGAGATTGCAAGTGAAGTGTGTTTAACTTGAGCTAAGGGTCAGATTTAAAGGGCAAAGGGTGACCTAAGACAAGAACTAATAACTCCTAAAGTCTACATTCATTAAACTTTTGGTCAAACTTTAATTTTTTTTGGTCACCTGTGTCACTGCTAGGCACTCTCCAGCTTTTCACGTGGCTTCCTTTCCTGAGAGGAATATAGTTAAAGGTGAGTCGTGCATAAACTAATCCCACTCACTTTTACTTCAGCCCCCACTTTCCTCAGTGCTGGACCATGCCTGCCAGCCTATAGCACTTTGCCTTGATGGCTCAGGAGAAGAAGACCCCATCCTGCTTTTCCACAACCACTCCTATAATCCAATTCTTTTAGAAAAATTGTAACAACAGAATACTAATTTTAAAAAATAACAAAAAGAATTGTCATTTAGACATATGAAAAGAAGATAAACGTCAGCCCTAATGACTTCCAAGACAGCAAATGTTTTGTCAGTTTAAAGCCCTCTTTCTATTCCCACAGCTAGCTTTTAAAGTATTGCTTCATACATGGATTTTTGGGGCATACAAGCATTTTCTAAAGATCAGTGATAAATCGTAAACAGTTACACTGAAGAAACCTTTCCTTCTTTATTAAGAAACATAGTGGTATTCACAATTGCTCTCTTATTACTTAACATATTCAGAGGGTGGCCTTTCATAAGACTTAGTGATGTTTTTCCCATGTATACTTAGGGACCTTGAAAAAGCTTAAAGAAATGGAAAGCTTTGCTGTGCTGTGCTGAGGTAGTTTGGTGTCCACATTGTGTAGATGGGTCAGCTGTGGCAGAGAGATAATAAATGACCTTCTCTGTTCCATATGACAATTCTGTTTGCCAATTTACAGATCTTTGCTCATCCTAGATTTCAGTATTTCATTTAATCTTTAACATGTCAGTTTTATAGATGGCTGAAGTTAAGTGCTCAGTAGAACATCTTGGAAAACTCTATAACAGTCCAGCAGAAAGCACAACATTATTTTTAAATGGTCTGATTCACATAATGTGTAGCTATTCTGCACTGACTTGAAGGTAGAGGAACAAAGCAAAGCAAATTAAGTTAAGTGCTTCTTATGGGGATCATTGTTTTTGCATGCCTGAACTTGATATGGGAGATTAACCATTCTCACTGGGAATTGCAGAGGATATGAATTTTAAGAAGTAGATTTCTGAAGACTCTTCAAAACAAAGCAAGAAGACAGTTTCTTTATCCCAGAACACAGAGGTGCTCATTCATTGCATTGTTACTCTATTCTGTGGCATGTAATTTCATTCAGCGGAACAACATAGTGTAGAACAGCCCCATGATATTAATTTTTTAAAAAAATCATAATTTGTAGCATTAGTATAATCTAAATGATTTCTTATTGGCTTATATTACCACTTTCTTTTCTGTACAATTAGATTTTGTCTTGTTTTATGACATCTTTTATTTGCTTCATACACTTGGGTTTGGTATAAGTGTAAAATTATGTGGATATTAAAAACAGAATACATTTTTATCATTCGCATGCACCTGATCGCCACCAAGCAAGGAAAGCAAACAAAATATCAATACCGATGACATGTTTCGTAAATAAGAACCTAACATTTATTTGGAAAGATAGTTATAGCAGAATAATCCAAATTTTATTTTAAAATTATGAATTAATGCACATTTCCTCCATTAATAACAGAATAGTAAAAAATACTAAGTATCCTGAAAATAGAGATATTTCTAATTATAAATGGTTTTAATAATTTGATAGATGGATTTAAAAACAAAAATAATGTTTGTAGGTTTTTGGTCATGATTAAAACCAAACTGGCTTTAACAATCCCATGAAAATCAAGATCTGTTAGAATAAAAATAAATCACTTGAGCTGAGTGTGAGCTGCTGCCCTTAGGTGAATCTGTAGGTGGAATAAACTGAACTTCAGAGGAGGAAGCTGAAGAGGATAGAATTAATGAATTATGAAGAGAAAAGTTTCCTTTGACAGGAGCAGCTTCTGTGCACAGGGGCCAGCGAGAAGCCCCACCCCAGTGCTGAATTCAGCCAAGCTCTAGTAAACTATAGTGGGGAAAAATCCTGCACCAGCAGGATGACCTAACTCTGCTGTCTTTTTTTTCAGCACTTCATGACACACAGAGAAAGATGATTAACTCAAAAACAACAATGAACTTGTAATCAACGATACCTGGAAAGATTAGTATTTAGAGTAATGCAGGAAGTGTTTGCTGTGAGTGTAATCTTGGCTGCTCAGGAAAACCTTTTTAACAAGCAGTAGTGCCTGTTAAATCATTGTCATTTGACTCTGGTGGCTTTAGTCAAACTACATTCTTCCACAGAAAAGTCAAAGCCTACCGAAGCATGTTAGTCTGTAGCACTGGTGAGAATGGGCTGAGGGTGTTTTGTGTTTCAGAAAGCCTTTGGATGTTTTGCCTTTGAATTGCGTGTTGATGTTGCAATATCTCATTACAGCTGGCTGCTGCAGGAGGGTTCCCTGCATTTACTTAGAGGCTCACAGGGTTTCTTCTCATATAGAGAAGAATATATTTCTTCTCATATATTCTGATTTTTCTGGCTGGAAAGGACAACAAATAAAACAAATGTGCCCCAATCACACTTATATTGCCTAACCCAGTGAGCTGAAAGATATTACTAGCGTGATACCGTTGCATTCGTTTTCATGAGGGTGGTTGGATGCAATCAAAGTTTTCTGTGTTGCAAGAAAGTCGGAGATTCTTGTCCTAAGAAATATTTAAGGACTTAATCTCGCATCATTTTCCTGGCTCACAACTGCTTATTGGATGCCTATCAGATCAGAAAAACATGCTAGTATACACTGCTGTGGATTGTTATCTTCATAACTTTAGTATTACCATGCATCTTAGTGAGCACTGTGGTGCAGGCTGTCAGATCATTCAGAGCATCTAATTCTCATTGAAATAAAAAAAAGGATGAACTTTTATTCAAGTTCCTCAGCAGAGCTGCTTCTTTGTGAAAATAGTTGGTAGTAAACTAGGGTTTTGTAGTATACCCTTCCTGATTGATCATGGCATTAAGCCAGATTTTCACTGTAACTTGCATTTATCTAAACATAGAAACTACCAGCGTTGCTGTCAGCTGCTTAGCAAGGTTAAAATGAACATCAGAATTTAGAACTGAAATAACCATCTTATCAAACTGGATTTTGGGGTAGGACCTGATCCAGAACTCCCAGTTCATATTGGTATACTTTGATCCACAGCTGTTACTGGGGCAGAAACAAAACGTGAATTGTGAAACGTTTTTCTCTTTATTTCTCTGTTCTCCCCCTGCATGTAAAATTTTGCCCTTATTAAATTATTGATCTGCCATATGGTTACTCTACCACTAGCAAGCACTGGCTCTCTTCAGACCCAATGAGCAGGTAGGACTTAAAAAGTGAAGTGATGCAATGAAGACCATGTTAACAAAATCCACCTCCAGAGCTGTTTCAGACTTCAAACAGAATGTAAACAAATTTGGGCTCAGGAGTCTCAGGTGTAAGAAGGTGTAAAAATGTGATATTTCTGTTTCTCTTTAGGAGGTACCATTATATTCTTAATTGCTCTGTCTAAATACACAGTTTAGGTAACACTATTCTGTTGTGATAACAGTAGGGAATACCTATATTTTATATCTATCTATCTATATATTTATATCTATCTCACAAACTTGGTTTCTTTTGCTTTTTTTCCTTCTGAACCATGTGTCCTTTTGCTAGATTTCAGCAAATGTTGAGAAATACTAAATTTCACTCCATCTCTAACATGCAGGTAGAGATTTTATTTTTGTTTTCCTTTTAAATTCCTCCAAAGGGAAATGGAAGTGTATGAGGTCATGAAATAAAATGAAGACGCAGCTTAGATTCTAATTTAGGTTAATAAAGAGGGGGAAAGAAGCAACACATTTTAAAATTAGAGATTTATGTATATAAAATTTGTATCCAATTAATTTTATATTAAAAGCATTAATGTCTGCAAGTTGTGCCATTTAAATATGTAGATGACTATGTTATCCTGCAGAATACATTATCTGTTGCAATATCTTGATAAATTACTAGTGCCTTCCAACTGAGGATGGATGGCATGATTAAGGCCCACATTTAATTAGGAGAACTCTGAATGTCTGCAAATGAAACAAACCTAACACGAGCCCTAGGTCATCAAAAATTCTATCCTTTATCCCTGGACTACTTTTGTTGATGGCAAAACTTTTAAGTCCACATTTAAGTGTCTTTGACTGTGTTAAAGCTGTGTGGGGAATACAGAGGAGCATGATCTTTGACACATCGTCGAGGAAATTGCTTGGTTGCAAGTGTCACTCACAACAGGTGGCAGCTGAACAGGGTTTGCTGGATCAAACTTCTAGACATGAGTACTTACAGGAATATTTGGTTGGATTGGATCAAACTATCACTGTTGTACCTACTGCTATGGCACACCTCAGTATTCTGGTAAATAACTGTACATAGATGTAAGTTGGGAATACATTGGTTATAAATCAGGATCTTAACATACATAATTTTGCCTCAACAGGCCTTCTGAAAACGTTTGACTTGAGCAGTGTAGAATCTTTTAATATAACTTGGAAAACAGAAACACAAGTTTCTTGAAAATTCATTGAGTAACAGATACATTTGTTCCTAGTAGTTTTTGTAGCTGTTTTCCATCTCTCTCTTGGTTTTTTTTTTTTTTTTCTGCTTATAGGATTTAGGTCAAAGTATAGTGAAAGACATTTTCCTGGTAGATTTGAGACTACCATAGAATTATAGAATAGTTTGGATTGGAAGGTACCTTTGAAGATCACCTAGTCTGAACCTCCTGCAGTGAGCTGGGACATCTTCAACTAGGTCACATTGCTCAGAGACCCACCCAACCTCATCACCAATCTCCATCTGGATATCGAGTCATTGACCACTACTCTCTAGATGTGACCACCCAGTCAATGCCTTATCCACTGAGCAGTACACCCATCAAATCTATTTCTCTCCAGTTTAGAGAGAAGGATGTTGTGGGGGACTGTGTCAAAGACCTTACCAAAGTCCAGATACATGGCATCCATAGGTCTTCCCTTGGCCACTGATGTAGTCATTCCATCATAGAAGGCCTCTAGTTTGGTCAGGCAGCACCTCACTTTGCTGAAGCCATGCTGGTTGTCTCTCGAATCACCTCCCTGTCATCCATGTGCTTTAGCATAATGCCTAGGAGGATCTCTTCTGTGATCTTCCCAGGCACAGAGATGACACTGACAGGTTGGTATTTCCCAGAGTCATCCTTTCTATATGTTTTAAAAAAGACTGCAGTGTTTCCCTTTTTCCAGTAACCAGGGACTTAACCTGACTACCATGACTTTTCAAACTTCATGGATAGTATCTTGGCAACTACATCAGCTGATTTTTTCAGGGCTCTGAGATGTATTTCATCAGGTCCCACAAACTTACATATGTTCAGGTTCCTCAGGTCATCATGGACCTGATCTTTTACATGTGGAAGGACATCTCCCCTTTGTTTCCTGTCTCGTGGCCCTTCAACTCAAGAGGTATGAGAAGAGAGGTTGCTGGTGAAGACTGAGGTAAAAATGTTGTTTAGTCCCTTGTCTGTTGTTACCAGCTTTCTAGTCTTACTTATCAGGGGGGTACACTTTCTTTAACCTTCCTTTTCTTTACAGGTTGGCATACTTGTAGAAGCTCTTACTATTCTTTGCACCATTTGCCATGTTTAGCTCCAGCGGCACCTTGGCCTTCTTGACCCCATGCTTACACAAACAGGCGGTGTCCCTGTACTCTTCCTACAATACTTGTCCCTGCTTCTACTGTTTCTGCATAGTCTTCTTGCCCTTTAGTTTGGCCAGCAGGTCTCAACTCAGTCATGCTTCTTTTTTGCCTTCCTTGCCTGATTTCTTACACTTGAGGATCAAGAGCTCCCATGCTCTACAGAAAGACCATTATGTTGTGGTTGCCCACTATTGCAGTAGCCACAAACCCAAGGTTTGTACTCTAATCAGGTGAATTACGAACTTTCTTCTGGCCTATTTATTACTTCCATGTTATCTCTTTTGCACTGTTAAAGGTTTGTTTTCAGTACATCTAACTAAAAGAGCAGTAGTATAGGCATCAACAACAGAATTTTCCTAGAAGATTTTGGAGCAGGTGCAGAAAGGCAACTCACACAGTCATCAGGTTCAAGATTTGTATTTGATATCATTAAAAAATGTAACTTAAACCAAGGTTTTACCCACTTTGAATTTCTGGAGGAATAATAAATCACATTACTTGTATCCAGACTACAATGAGAATCTGGTATTAATGACCAGCATGGTTTCCAGTAAGGGAGGAGTTTAGCACAAACCATATAATGATAAATGTTATTTCTTTAAAAGAACATTCAGATTTTCTGAAACAGGTCCTGGATCCATTGGATTCAAATGACTTTGTCAGAATGACATCAATTAGAAATGCAGTCATAAGCCATACTGTGTTTGCCCTTTTTATTTGTGGTAGAGAGTGGAAAGCAGAGAGAAGAAAGGATCTATTTGTTAGTTTATTAAATCGAGGCATTTGAGTGGTTTCAGGAGAGTTTTGAGTGGCATCCAGCACTTTGAAAATTATTATTACTACAATGTTAGTTACTTCTGAAGTGAATGCTATGATGCTTCTATTATACATTATGTATACTTCTGGTTTTGATCACAGCAGTGAACTACTTGAGAATATAATCTTTGGGGAGATGTTTTTGCTTTGAGAGTAAAGCTGCAAAGGGCTACAACATTTATTTCATACTGTAAGTGTTTTTGTGTCTGTGTGCTGTGCAAAATGGCTTTCCACATTAAAATGACAGATTTGACCCTCTGTGTTTATGCCATAGACAAAGCAAGTCTGACACAGAAAAACAGTATTTGTCTAGTCAAACCCAAGACGGCTTCTATGTAGTTTAATTTATGACTTATGGTGGGAGTAGTTCTGCATGTCCTTCTGTAAGAAAGATTATTTCTGATTTTGGTGATATAAAAAGAAAGGACAGAGGAACAGGAAGACACTCTAGGATGTTGAGATGGACCAAGATAGGTTTCTTGAATAGAACCAGCAGGAACTTTACATGGAAAATGTTGAGCAAAACTGCAGTATTCAGTGAATCCAGTGATTTGATGATGAATTCAAAGTAAAGTAGCAGAAATATAGAGCTCTGCTCCTAAACATTATAGTAACTTGTGTTAGTCAAATACCTAGATGAATAGGGAAGAAATAGAGATGACATGGGAATCTGAAGGAAAAAAGTAAGATTCAGTGTCAGAATAAAGTGTAATTTATGTTAAATGCCTGTAAAGGGTATGAAATGCAGGACAGTTGGCAGCTGAATAATGTAACAGAGCAGGGAGTACTGAGATAGCACACATTTCAGAATTATAAATATGACTGAGGTATGTTTAAAGTACCTTTTGTAACACTTGTCTGCCTTTTTTTTTTTTTTCTTGACAAAACGTTTTTCCTTTTGAAGAGGTGGAAACACTCATAGGAAAGCTTAATTTCCCTCAAGAATAAAAGTTTACAAGTACACAAAACCTTTTTGTTTCTAGGACTTTTTTCCATCTCCTATTTGAATATCAAACTGAAAGGGAGCAGGAAAAAGAATTTTAAAATACAAAAGCAATGGAAATGTTATGTTTATTCAAAATCCTACTGGGAAAATATGAGTGACATTAAGTTTTGGTTAAGTTTAAAAGTTTTGTTTTGGTTTCAAATTGATATTATTTTTTTCAGTCCTCCTTTGAGTAGTTCCTTTCAGATTACTTGTCTAGGAATTAAAAAAAAAAAAAAGAAAACAGCACAATTCTCTTTTCTCATACTGGATATGAAAAACTTGTCACAAAACTTGTAGTACTGTTCTTGGAAGAAAAAACAGAAATAAGGAACAATGATAGAATTAAATACGTGCGAAGGCAGTAGCAAAAAGAGCCTCTGAATTTAGGAAGACCAAGAGGTAGATAGATGTATGTATGTAGATATGCATAAGGATATATATTTGCATTTATGGTAATAAGAAGTAATAGATTCTGGATGATAAACATTAGGCTGTGTTTCTGCATTCAGTTACATTTTCCAGCTGGTTAAAGGAAACATAACTTATTTACACAGTGGTAGTGCACAGGAGCCTGAGTCATGGACCATGATCATATTGTGCTGGGTGAAATATAGGTAGGAAAAAAAAAGATGACTTGAGCACTTTTCTTAGATGTATTATTTTTAATTATTTACACACGTTGGTGTTTTTCTTATAAAGCTGGGAATCTAGTGTGGTAATTTCTGGGATCAGTTTGCTGGAAACAAAACCACAGGGACGTATAGCTCTGCCTTTGTAGCTTCTGACTGAATTGGACTGAACTGCAGAGGTGTAAACAATTGCAGGATCTGGTTTTTGTAGTTAGGGCTAAAAATACATAGTCTGAATGACAGGGATTATTGTTAATCTATTTATGAATAATTTTTTAGAGCTGTTTATAGCTTTCGAAAGGGAGAATTGTTTTGTAGGACAGTAAAACTGAAGACTTTCTCAGTGGAGATAGGCTAGCCCTCTGGATTTACGTTAGGATGCAAATCTATTTTAAAATGTTACGAGCTGTGAGGCTACAATAAGAGACTGTAATACTCAGTATATGGAGATGCGATAACGACAGGAGGGGCTGAAGTGACCGTGTAGTCTTCAAACAGCAAATGTATGCTCTAATTTTTCACTGCTCCCAGTGCTCTGTTTTCATTCAGCATCACAAAGAGTTTCTCCCAATGCAAACGGTGGTTTCAGAGTTAAAAAGCAAAGTGGCCACGAGACAACCTTGCCTTATTCCAAAATGAGAAAATAAAATTTACAGCAGCAGCAATCAATAAAAAAGTAGCAGGAAAACTTTAGCAGTACTTGCTGATCTGTAAACTGTTTGGAGAAGCTGGAAAAATGGAATAAGAATATGTGAAAAGGGTTTAAGTCTTTCTAATGACACCAGCCTTTCCCAAGTGAGATTGTAGCACAAAACCTCTGCTGCTAGATGATAAGTAGATGGTGGGTGAGAGTTAGCAGCAGCACAGAGGCAGCCAGCGGGCCAATATGTTTGCCTTCCTGTAGACAATGACAATGTATCCTCTGGGAGAGCAAGCTTCTCCACCTGGTTTATCTACTCAGAACTTTGTGGCAGCTCAAAGGGAATAGCAGTTGCTGTTGCTGCAGCTATGCTGGCACCCAGCTGGTGGTTTGTCATTGCTTACCTGTACTCTCAATATTCTCATGTAAGGCTGAAAAAATCTTCATCTGTCATTCCAGTTAATATTTTTACTAATAGTAGTGAAAAATTATAGCAATCTCTAAATGACTGATATGCCAACAGATATCTGTAAAAGTGGGTTTTCCATTGTCTGCCTGGTCTCTTCAGGGTGTCTGATCCACTTAAACATGACCTCCTCCTGTTTGAAGAGCTGTCTTGAAAACAGCCTCTCCTCCAGAAGCTGTTTGACATGGGTGGGCTCAGTTTGCAGAGCTGTCCCCATTTCACCCATGGGAGCTCTTCTCTACTCACAAATTTAGAGCAGACTTATCACCCCCAACTCAGCATCTGTTTTTTCTAATCTTCAGAAGATCTCCAGTCCTCCTCCCCAACTATTTCTTGAAAGGCTAAAGAAAAACAAGAACCTCAGTGTTTAGTAATAAACCGCATTAAACACTTCTCTTTATTCCGTTCAGGAGTTCAAGGACCGAGGGTTGCAAAAACTGAGAGAAATGGTATAAACAGAGATGACAAGCAAAGAGAAAGCATCAGTTACAAAGGGCTGTGGAGTTTTTCATAATGTTTGTCACTAAATACAAAAAATATTGTTTATTAGCTTCTCTCCTCCCTTTTTTTGCTTCTCCTTCTGAGGGAAAAATCTGTGATCTGATCATTTTAAGAGGCTGTTCCTTTTGGAGAAGATGTTAGTAACTCCCACGGGCTGCATTCATACAGCAAAGGGGTCACATGTGCTAGGTGAAAGTCTGACCCTAAAAGAAAGATTTATTTCATTTTCTTAAGTTTAAAAAATATTTTTCCAGTGGAAGTCAACAGATTGAAAATTAAATAAATGAGTTACCTTTGGCAGTTCACCTTGGGTGCATATATGCACTCAGTTTTGCTTACCATTCTCTGCTGTTCCTTTCTTTCCTCCTCTACAGACCTCCTTTGTTGCTGACTTCAGGCCTTCCAGTTCACCAAGCTTCTTCCCTTTCAAGGACACTGCAACACAATAAAGATATTGAGCAAAATTTCCATAAGATATATGTCTTTCTACAGCTTCATAGGAAGAGCAAAACTCTTAAGAAATGGATGGAAGTAATAGTTAAGTTCGGAGAAGGCTCATCTGTCTAATTTACAGGGCCTGAAATGTTTTAATACTGGAGGGGAAACAATCAGACAGACAGGATTTCTGCCAGCCGCACATTGCTTTGCTAACTCTGGTACCCAGGTGCAGGTGCTTGTTTCCAGGCTCCTGACCATTAGGGGCTGAATTACCAAAGCGGGGAGAGATGGAGTCTGCAAACAGTGGAGTTACAGCTGCAACACTGACAAAACTATCCTGCCAGCCAATGCAGGAAACTGCCTGGACATTTTCATAAGAGGAAACCTTTTCCAGCTATCCCCATAGAAGCTGAATTGAAGGAACTAAATCAGTAGTCAGAGGAAATGAAACAGTAAGGGAATGTTACTGAAATGAAGAAAAAAACCCTCTTACACACTCAAAAACTCGCAAATAAGAAACCTTGAGAAAAATAGGCACATCATCATGCTCATGTCTTCTGACTTGCCTATACCTCTTCTCTTTTAAATTTTGTTTCTTCAAGAAAAGGGATAGGTTTAAAAAATAGAAATCAAATTGCCTTTAACAATTAAGTTTCTCATCAGTGACATAATTGATTTCGTATTTTGATGCTGATGCTCTTGATGGAGGAAGATGTGGATGGCACTGGATCCTGTGGCAGAAGGGAAGAGTGCAGGAGATTACTACCCAGTTCACTTGATTTTTACCTGATGATTTACAAGGTATGTAAATGAGGAGACAACCACAGAAGGTACATTTAATGGCATCTTAATGCATCACAGAATTTACGACAGGGCATGAATAGCTTGTGCACTCAGCTGTTGGAAGCAGATGCTGCTATAATTCTACTTAATACTTAGAAGCAAAGTAAAGCATATTGTTTTTTGTACAAATGTTTATGAAACATTAATAAGAATAGCATGCACCATTCAATGCTGAACATAAAATGTGAAATCATCTCTTATAAATATTTATGAGGGTGACATTTTGGTTCATTGTATAAATTGATCTCAAGCAGCACTTCTGAGATTCTCCATTGTTTTTTTCCCCATCTTAGTCATATTGGTATCCTAAAAAGAAAAGGTATAGTGGAAAGGAGTCAGTCACATAAATATCTTATATAAAAGCTGATTTCAGCTAGGAAAAGATTTACACTTGCTTATGTAGTAGAACAGAATACTTAGCAGTTTCAAACCAAGGCTTTTCACTCGCAATGCAAATTTGTTGCTACTTTTATAAGAATTAGTGAGCTTCATTAAATCTGATGGCATGTATATAGAGATTCTAGGTTGTTTTGTGATGGTCCTTGACTTCCTGAAAATGAACTCTGGCAAAATATGCAGTTTTCTACCAGTAACTGAAGTGTTTGAATTAGTTGTTGACTGTTACCAGTTCCGGGCTTTTCAAAGGGTGCAGTATATTTGCAACAAAAGCCATTGTCCCATTTTCTATATAAATTTGATTTCCTGATTGCAAAAATTAGAGTATTTCTTTAACTAGAATGACAAGACATTAAATTATGTTATTTTCATTAGGGTGACAGCCTTTAATCCATCCCTCTCTGACATTTTTGACAATGATACCTAGCAGCCAAAAAAAAATCTTATGGTAACTTTTTCTGTGTAAATGGGACATTTGAGTTGTCTAAATAGTCTTTACTCTTTAAGGTCTGGTATTTCATAATATCTTGAAAGTGACAAAATATTTTAATATTAAATGTCAATACATTAATATAAAAATTAATATCTTGATAGAAATTGATAGAAATTGTAGCCACATCTATTTTTTATACAAAGAATTTACTCTTGGTAATTTTTACACTAAATATTAAACTTCTTTAAGAACATTGGAAGTGGTTCAGTGAAGTTGTTTGTTGCAGATGTGCTATTTATGAGTTTCAAATGAACCCACAAAAAATCTGAGATTCGAATAAGCATTTTAGTACAAAGTATTTGGGAGACATCTCCAGAAATCCTTGAAACACTTTGGCAAGGTGAAAGGTCTGGTGGAGCATGTTGCACAGGGACCTACCAACATCCATTTGAAATGTTGTAAATCTCAGTGATTTGAACTGTTTGAAAACTGGACTTTTTTTCCCCTTGGAAAGGTCTGAACTTCTGGTGAAAAATAAATGATTTTTTTTTTTTTTTAATCAATCTTTGATATTTGTATTTGTGATTAATGTCACAGTATCTCAGAGGATTCTTGTTGTAGTGTCTCACACCTCCTTTTATCTATATTATTTACACCCTCATCAACCCCCCCAGCCAATTTACAAGTTCCAGAAGGCATCACAGTCTTCTCCTAATGCATCTGGCACCTACTGAAGACTGAAGGCATGGGTTAATTTACCCCTACCTGCTGTGAAACATTCCAATGACATGTCTGAACAAAAATATTTTTATTTCCCAGATACTGTTTAGACAGAAAAATGTGGAAAGCAGACAGTTAAATTTAGTTGAACATTTCTTGTCAAACACTTAGTTTTTCTGGAAAAGCATATAGGTGCTGCTGCTAGCAACATCTCTGCTAAGCTCCTGGTTGGAAAGAGGGAGTCTCAAAATGCATTTCTAGTGGTAGTAAATAATAATAATTTTATGTGAAGAATTAACCCAGGAAGGAAATGAAACCCAGGTCATCTTCCTGTCAGGGTAGAGGCAAAACTACTAACACACAGTGTTTTCCTTGTCTACTTAGTTCAATGTAAATGCCGCTAAAATTGAGAGTCATAACTTAGCCCTATGATATATAACTTCTTTGCATTTAAAAGTAATTTCATTAGGGAATTTATACTCTGTTGGCAAAAGTGAATACTGGCTTAGTGATACTATATAATGAAACTGTATTTCAGAAAGGACTAATTTTTGATTCAGTAGTGTTTCTGAATGAGAATGAAATTTCTAACTTAGTGTTGTGGAATTCCAAAAGAAAAAATTAAGGACCTTTCAAGTGCACAGGAGGGAAATTCTTTAAAACAACCCAGCTGAGTTAAGTTTTATACACTGGTCCAGCACGTATTTAAATGGCAGTTTCTTTTCTGTTTCCTGTGATTTAATATTAAATATTTGTTTGTCACTAGGACTGTGAAAGTACCTTAAGCACAAGTAGTTTCATGTTGGTTACCAAAAAAATCATGTAAAGGAAGTGATGTTTTAGCACTCACAAAGGTTTTGAGAGGTTAGGGAAACTGACCTAATATAATTTCCATCTTTGATTGTAAAGATCTCATTCTCTAATTACATGAAGCTCAGCTCTCATGTGAGGTGCTTTTGAACCACTTTTTGAACCAATTTACCTCTAACAAAACCTGACTGAATTTTTTATTTTATTTTTTAACATTTTTTTTCTTTTTCTTTATTCTCTTCTTATTTGTCTTCTTTTCTTCTTATAGGAGTTGGGAAGAGGGACAAGACAATGTGGTTAGTTTGCTGTAGCCATAGTAATGCGAGACTTCAATTAAATTTAATTAAATAAGTTTAATGACAAAAATGTTAATCCTGTACCAGTTTATTATTAAGTTCAGGCCTTAATGTGATTATTTTTACTAAGTAATTCAAGGGTGCCTCAAGCCTTCAGTCTGTTTGAATATGCAGTGAATGGGGCAAATTATCTTGATTAGAGAACTCCCCTGAAAAAGCAAAATATCTACTACTACTTGTGGACCTTGTATTGAGTTTCAATAGTGTACTTGTAATCAGGATCTAACTCATTCCTAGTAAAAGAGTTTGAAAGATCCAGCAAGGCAGAAAAAAAACATGGTATAAGTCCTGGCTGCATGGCATGTTCTTTATGGGGTGTGTGTATAATAACAGAAATTCAATTACTTGGTGATATAGTCAGTATACCACTCTACAGAGTCCAAAACAAAGACCTCAAAATTGTAAGAAAGGAATAATGAAGCCCAAAGCAACATTCTCTCTCAAATAATTATTGTTCTCATTAACTCTTATTGATTTCTGCAAATGGTATTAACATGCTGATATGGTAATGCTCTGAATATATACCATTAGCAAGATATACCTGCTAAGAAAATTAACACATTGCTTCTTGCTTCTAGGTAGGCCATTATAATCTCTGTTGCATTAATGTTAAATTCTGTAAAAAAAAAAAAAAGAGATGTCATTAAGTATTTATTAGTTATTTAATAAAAAAACAGTTTCTAAGGAATTATTTGAAAAGGTCTATACTTTTCATCACACTCTGGATGCCTTGTTTCTATTTTACTTGCCTGGTTAAAGTAAGAGGCAAGCTGCATTTCTTGGTTTTGGAGACGTTTGGAAGTCAGAACTCTGTATTTGCTAAAGGAATCCCAAGAGGCTCAGAGGTGACAAGTGAGAGATGTTCAAGGTGCTCTGTCAACACTCCTCACAGCATTTTCATATGGGATGTCCAAGGACCAGAGGAGAAGGGCAACACAGCCAGGAAGCTACAGGCCAGGAGAGGTACCACAGCATTTGCAGTCCTAGAGGATACGTTGCCTTATATGCAGAAACACAGACAGAAAACACCATCATGTTGATGGCTCTGGATGGGTTTGATTCAAATCTCACACTTCTCACAGTATTATGTGCTAGCACCATTATTTTTCATTTAATCTTACACCTGTTAGCTTTTCTTATAGTTGTGCATCATAGAGAGTGGGTAGCAACTAATTAAAACCATTTTTTCTGAGTGGTGTATGTGCTGATGTTGCATTGACTTACCTGAAAACTCTTAAAGCAACACAGCCTTGTACTGTATAACTAAACATGCTAAATAATTCTATCATTCTATGGTTCTGTGTTCGTCTTTAAACTTTCATATTAGTTTAGACTGCATTAGTATTTGATGCTATCAAAAGCCTAAATCCTTTATTAAAAGAAAACAAGTAGCTAGTAATGGCCAGCATTAAACAAACGTCAGTTTGTTTTTTAGGTAAGTATTTAAATCTGGAAGATTATCTAATATTAAACTAGGATTAGGGGCCTATTTCTGATCACCATATGTGCCTTTGAAATACTCCTAGAAGCCAGAAAATATATACCTAAGCGTTACCAAGACAACCCCCTCCACCCCCAGTCATTTGAGGTCTTAACTGGACTACAGGTTTCCTCTTGTCTGCCATGTACAGCTGAGGATAATCTGACATGTTAGCACTACAAAACTGAGTTAGAAATCTTCCTAAAACAGACTGGAAGATGTTTATATTTCTTAAGCTTTTCTGTTTCTGATCAGATAAAGGAAGTTAAAACAGCAACAACCCCTCAGGTAGAATAATACAGCTTAGACTTCCAAAGCTATGCTTTAAACTGTAGCATTTAGATTCAAAAGATTCTGTTCGTATGGTGTTTCTGTAGTCCTAACTCAAACCAGAAAGTTGTGCATTTTCTTGTACATGTACACTGATAGATCACTTGAGACAGGAAAATTATTCAACCCATATTACAATCCCACAAAAATTTCTGATACAAGTAGATGTAGGTGTTGTTTTGGACATGATTTCAACCATCTATTTATCAGATAACATTTGTCTTTCTAACAAAAGTGAGTTGAAAAAGAGGTGCGTTCACATTCCTGACATATTTTCTTGGGCTTGCAGGATCTGTCAGGGAGCACTTTTTGCTGCTAATTTTTCTGGCAGGCAGAATTTAACTTATCAATCTTGGGTAACAGCACTTCAGATCACCTTGGTCTCTTGGTTGAAATTATATAACATCCTTATTTTTCTGTCATTATATTACTATGTCAGAATGATTTTACTGAGACCACTGCATTATTTGTAAGTAACCCAGAAAATGTGATTTGACATACTGAAGTTTCCACTCATTTCCTTTTCACTGTTTTCTGAACTGGTTGACAAAATGAATCAACTAGTTGTTTCTGTGAATTGTTTTCTAATTTATCTGAAGATTTATGCACACATTGAGTAGAATTTGCCAACACCAATGCTTTTCAAGTTTCGGTTATCTATGATAATATTCAAGGAAGATGTACATTGTACTGTGAAGTCACAGAATACTTTCAGGATAGGAAAAAGGAAAATGAGGGAAAGGGGCTTTTCCTCTTGCATTTTTATCTGCAGCACCAAAGTAAATGCCAGCTCATCCTCTTTCAGCTATTCCAAGTCAGATCCACATGCTTAGGACAGCGAGTGAATCCAAACTCTTCCAAGGGCTATGAATTTTCGTGCAAATGTGAATTATATGTAATGGAGTTAGCTTCAAGGGAGCTGTAAAAATCTCTCTTATGAGACAAAGCTGGTGCACTTTTCTTTGACTGTAGCTTCAATAGCTGACTACAGTCTACTAGCTTCAGTCAAATAGTGTTCTTATATCTGGGAAAGCAAGAGCATATTGTCACCTTGAGGCAAGAAGTTTTAGCTGCTCACTTGCCATTAGGAGGAGATCTATAGCTAAACTAAAAGCACCTCCAGTTTTAATATACTTCTGAAAACAATCTTGGAATATTGAAAATGTGTCATTTTTTTCAGATGCCTTTCTCTGAACAGTTGATATTTCCACTTGTAATGTCACACAT
Source organism: Merops nubicus (assembly GCF_000691845.1). Classification (NCBI taxonomy): domain Eukaryota; kingdom Metazoa; phylum Chordata; class Aves; order Coraciiformes; family Meropidae; genus Merops; species Merops nubicus. Next base: position 79,003 of record NW_008607412.1, on the reverse strand, counting down.
GGAAGCAGGAAGCTGGCTGTGCCGATTGCAAAGAAAAAGCTAGATTACAAATGTTCAGCTTTCATCTTTCTTTAGATAAATGCTCAGAATATAAAAATGTCTGTGGCAGATAAAAATAAGAGACAGTGTACGAAATTTTAAAACAAATGAGACCTATATCATCTGATTTGATTATCTGCATGATACAGTCCAAAAAAACTCATGCAGTAATTTGGACTTTTGAAACAGTTTTGCAATAAGGTAGAAAGTGGTCTTGGAAACAATGTGGATTTGACCACATCTAGTTAAATGCACATGCTACATGCTAAACTTCATAAAACTTAGGAGAAAAAGGTATCCCTGTGGCTGTGTGGCTTCTTTCAGGTAGCCTGTTTATGTATTTTGTGTAGCTGTCTTGAGTGTGACTAAAATGTATTGTGTTTTTTTTTTTTTTTTTGCTAAGGATTGTCTTCTAGAAAGGTATCAGATCTTGATGTGAATTTGTCATTTTGTCATAACTTCCTCTGATAATTTGTTTTGGTGGTTCATCCTCTCTCATTAAAAGCCTGTGCATAATTTCCAGTAGAGTATTGGGATGGATAGCAATGGAAATGACTCAGACTTTTGGTTTAAAGCTCCTCCTTTCTGTTCAATGTAATTCAAGGTTTATTAGGCCAAAGAAGAACAACGTCTACACTCTACTGGATAATCATGGTCTGTAGCCATTAAGACTTGGAGAAAAAAGGGCTTTTATTCCTCTTATAACATTTGAGTGATCTTGTCCCATGCTATGTAATAATATATAACAACTGTTAGAGGAGGGACTGGAATTGACAAGTCTCAAGATTAAGATTTAATTTAGGCTGCATAGTCCTATTCAGTCTTGCTCTCACTGTCCTAAAACTCAATGTTATTTTATTTTATGTAGATAAAATATCTATCTATCTACACATATAATAGACACAGATATGAGTACACATATATACGCATGATTTTTAGGAAACAGTTGGGCAGTTTTGTGAAGAAGAGGTGACTGCATCCTATCCAGCCTCCAAGGGAATAAAAAATATTCATTGGGGAAGCCACAATTCCTCTGGCACCTGAAAAGTTTTAATGTCAAAGCTAAAGAAGTCAATGGATTGTACAGGCTTAGATGATCAATGACAAGGAAATTTGAGAAGCAGTTTTGGAATTAGGGCATCACAGGGGGAATTAGGTTGGATTTAGGCAACCATCTCCTTAATGTAGGTGTAGGCTCTTTCTAGATAAAGTTATATAGCTATGGGTGCGGAATTTAAGTGCAGAATTCCTGTGATGCTTAGTAATAAGAGAGAGAGGAAGGAATGAGGCATGTGCTTCAGGGCATACCTATGAGCTAAGAGGTTTTGAAACAACTCTGAGGCCTAGTTAAAATTATTTGCTGTCACAATTTAGATCTTCAGACTGAATTATTACATGTATACATGTAGTGAGTTTTCTTTGTGTGCATTTGTGTGTTGCTGCTTGATGTGAACACAGAAATCCGTGCTGGACTCATCATGCAGAAACAACTCCCAGCCAGTACCAGGAAACTGTTTTTTCCTAAAAATTGACCCCACGTGTTTTAATTTTAGTGCAGTGAGGACCTAATTCAAACTTATGTCTGTCAATGGGAAGATTCTCATTGGCTTAAATAGGCTTTTAATGAGACTCCCAAATGCCTGGGGAAAAAGCGCTTTAATTTGGTAAAGAAATTTCTGCATCAAGGACTCACTTAACCACAGGAATTTTATCTTCACTCAGACTCATTACATTGTTCTGTCATTAATAATCACAGTGCAAAGTAATTGAATTTGTGATGGTATTACATGGGTCTGTGTCTAGTCCAAAATGTGAGGGCAAGACTTTTTGGGTTGATTTGGTTTCTATCATGAGACACAGCGAGCAGTTTTATTGTGCTTTTTGTCAGAGAATGATGAATTGCTATTACATAACAGGTGAGCTGTGCTGTACTGAAAATGAATGTGGGGAGGAGCAAGTGCACATCTCAGATTACATGCTTTATTATGTAAATTACAGGTGGTAGGCAGCAAGACTCCTACAAAATGAATGGGGTGGCTAAAATTGTGCCAGTACTTCTTTGTGATATATACCAAGAAGTCATGTATAAAACTGGAAGCTCTAAGTTTCCAGATGTTCTTATGATACTTGCTTTCTTTTAAATGAAACAACCAACTCTGAAAATATCTGAATTTAAAGAACTGCCTCCTACCTTCAGTTTGGTGGAGATGAGGATGAAATAAATTGCTTTCTTGGCTAGTTTTTTATTCTCATTAGCAAACTGGGAGTTTTTTTTTTCCATGTTGTATATCTGATTCAATTTCACACTGTGGGCTTTAAAGATCCAAGCAGTGTTCTAAAATGATGTATATTAAATATAAAAATGCATGCACACACTGATATATATATATATGATTCAGTTGGTGACTTTTAAAAAGTATGATTTTTCAAAGCATTCTGAAGCGTTTATGCAAGATTTTATTCAGGTGGAAAAATAGTAGTCACTTTAAGAGCCTTCTACTTTGTCTCTTTTACTACTATTTCTTCTATGGTTACTGTATTTCCTTTTATTTACTTAAAAGCTGATTTACTGGATAGCTTCATGTGATGTGCACCTCACTCTTTTGTGGGCCTCAAGAGGGTTTGGCAGCCTAGAGGTCTTATTTCAACTTGTTTCAGTTGAGCACTTGTAATATGAGATATTCAGTCTTAAATAGTAGATGGCAACAATGAGTAAGTGTCATATAAATTCAGGGAATAATGAAATCTCTGGGAAATAACAGACCAAAAGTTTCCAAAAATGAAAGAATATTAGTACATGGTTAGTGAAACTAACAGCTCATTCTAGCTGCTTGTATATTATAAAACCCATCAAATTTATAATTTGATATTTATATTTTTCTAGACCAGTAATTAAATTCCTGAGGCTTTATGCATAAAGCTAATAAAATTATCACACAGAGCATGCCTGAAGGCCTTTCAAGCTATCCATTATTGTATTGACTAAGCTTATGCCACAGTAAACAGTGACTGCTGATGACCTGTGAACGTCCAGCATCTAAAAAGACAAAACTGAATTCATAATGGTGGCAGACCTGAGGAATTATCAACATCTGCATGTGAAAGACAGTTCCTTTACACTGTGCAAAGTATAACTCATAATTTTAATTAGGAAGACACTTTACTATCAAGCCTGCAGTAACATTCAAATGCAGTAGTAAACCTGTGCAGCCATTAGCTAGTTAAATTCTGCTGTCATTTTACAGGTATAAATTGAAATAACTTCAGGATATAACACTTTGGTATTCTTGATTTACAATGGATGAAGTGTATAACGGATGAAAAGAGTATTTCCAGTAGCTAAGTTCAGTAAACATACATAATGGTAAATGTAATTCAGATATTGCAGTACTGATTAATCCACACACGCAGGAAGATGAGAATTATAGCATGCAGATTATTCTCTGGCTTCATTCAGATAGTCAAGTAGTCAATAAACAGCGTTGTCTAATTTGGATTCTGCACAAAGTATTAGAGACAACACCATATGATTTGTTCAGCTGGGGCACAGAACACTGCATGCAAATGTTGGCCTTTTTCTAGTTTTCTGATTTCCCTTTATATTGCTATGTGTCTCACTGTAACTGGAAAAAAAATGTTACTGAAAACATTTGGTGACTTCTTCCTTCAGAACCTTCCACAAAAGTGAAATTGAGCAACATAAGAAAAAATGGGCAATGTTATTTTCCTCAATTAAATTATTTTTATCTGGGGAATGTCTGTGAAGAAACTTACGTATTTCAGTACAGCATTTAATCATTTTGACTGAATAAAAGGTACTAGTAAATATGAAGTGGTTGAATATGTCATGAGTTTTCTCTCAAACAGTTATGACAGAGCTCTCAAAATAATAACAATATTTTGAGCTTTTGCAAAATCTTCTTTCTCAGGTTCTCACTTGGGGAAATGTACACAGTGAAAATGGATTTCTATAGGTCTCAATGCCAAAACAGGAGGGGGCTGTCTGGATTATTCCTTCAGAGTGATGGAAGCTGGCTCATTTCAATTGAATTTTATGATAGAAGAAGCCTAACCAGAGTAGAAAAGCAGGCATCTAACTGGGAAGCTGAGAGCTGAGGTTTCATATGGGTAGAAGATTGCTCAAAACAATGACCTTTCTGCTTGGAGGTCATGCTGCAGTTCTTGATCACTGGGTGACTTGCTGCCTTATGGCCACCTATCATGTGGGTTTCCTACAGTTCTGGTTGAAATAGCTCTATTATAGATGATCCTTGGTCTGTCAATTACTTCTGGTTTATGGTAAAGTAGGCTAATGAAAAGTTTAAACAACAAAACAAAGAGAACTTCTGTGATAACCTACATACTGCTGTATCTAACTAGGAGTGAAATTCAATTCTTACTAAAAGCAACGGTGGTATTAATCTAAAATCTTACTGATCAATTTAAAGATCCAGAGACTTTAATAGGGTTTAGGATTCAAACTTGAAAATACACAGTATAGCAGCACTTGTTACAAATGGTGAAAAAATAATATTCAGGAGTTCTTTCCCCCAAGAAGCATGTCCTAATTCAACATCTTGGTGTACAGCTATTACTAAACTACATCTGGATGAAAAAAAGTGTGTGTTAACCTTGGTTCAGAATTTTTAAAAATGAGTGCTGAGAAGAAAAGGAAAAAGAAACTGTTGGTCTGTGGATAGCAAGTAGTGCTGGCATACTGTGGAGGTGATAATACTCTTAGCAGACAGTGCTTACTTTCTGTTTTTTCAATAAGCTCTGATACATTTGTATTAACAGGTAAATCCTGCTTAGGCTTGCAACTGCTTAAAAAAATTCCCTTCTTCTGTAATTGCCTGCCAGCTGGGAGGGGATTTGATCCTTTTCTTGTATCTGGAGACCTCACTTTCTGCTTGTTTTTTTCTCAGAACTCAGTTGCAGCGCTTGTGAGGTTGTGGAGATAAAGGGAAGGGAGCTTCGTGGACTCCGCTGTTCCGTTTCCCGATTTTGATCTCCTTGCCGGGCATCGGCACCTCGGACAGCGGCTCCTGCCCCGGCCCTGCCTGCGGGAGCGTTCCCTGCCTGTCGCATCTCTGCCAGACGGGAGGGAGCAAGAGCACTTCCCATGCCTGAGCTGCTTCGAATTTTACAGATATTTCCTTCTTTTTGGCCACATGATACTTTAATATCTTAGAAAGGACAGAAACAGGTTTTTCTGGGCTTAAAGCACAGCCCTTGGTAATCCGCTTTCTGCTTCTCAAGCCATGCATGAACACAGAGAATGATGGAAGAAACTGCCCTCCTCTCTGGTCAGTTCCCTGGCAGCAGTGTGCAGGGGATCCTGCAGTCAGGGGAACACCTTGGTCTCACCATGCAGGCAATGGTGACAGTGTTTGCACTGTGATTCTGCAAAATCAGGAAGGTTAAGTTAGAGCTGCAGCACCAATATAAGGAACTGTAGGGTAGATATGTTAACCGTCTCTGGAGGGAAAGAAATCATTAGCATTAAAAAGAAGAAATATATGTCAGCTGTTTTGGAGGTATGTTTTGACAGTGCCCTACAAAAAAACCTTGAGTGAAGGTCAAGTTTAAGCACTGGAAACATCTGAAACAAGCAGGAGAATTTAAGATGCTAAAAAGCAATGAGGAGGAAAAACGACTGGTCCAGACGTTGCAAAACTGTGTTTCATTATTAATACAGAGACTCTATATTGCCTACTCCAGTTATGATGTGCCAATCTGAAACAGTTGTGTAAGTATAGCCAGCTGCTCTGCTGGCCTGAAGTTTGTTGAATGACTCTGCTTAAGCTTCATTAGCTTATACTGAAGAGGAAAAAGGAGGGATTTGCATGGTATGTATACTGTGTCTTAGTGTGCAAATATATCTCCCAAATATTCTCCAGGAATATGATGACACAGTGGAATAGTTGTTTTCTGTTATTTTAAGTGAAGGAAAATTAATCTTATTATATATATTTTTTTTTTTTTAAAATTTGGTTCAGACAGCTAGGAGACTGAGACTTCAATGACAAACTCCTAGTTTTTGTTTTTACTCACTGTTCAAATGTAGGGTCTTTTATTATTTTTTTTTTCTTTCAGATTTTCTGTATTTTACAAAAAAAAAAAAAAAGAAATCTGTTTCTGTTAGCAAAACTCTTTCAAAGGGTAAACACTTTGCTTACAATTGACTAACCTTTTCCATAGTACTGCAGCAAACACACCATGAAAGATTGTTAGCCTTTGTTTCAAAAGCACCTCATTCATTCTGACCGAAGAAAAGATAGACAACCAAAATTTGCAGAAAAAGGAGTACAGCATTATTTCTGATTCAGTACACCTAGGGCAGCAGTGAGATCCAAGGCATTTCTGCTAAAGACAGGAAAGAAACCATTTGCCAAGTGATGTTGGCTCATTTTGTGTTCAGGCTGCTGGGCACAGGTGCCTCTGAAAAGGTGCACACTGCCCTTTATTCAGTCCTCTCTTGATGTTAGAGAAATCTGCTTGGTTTTCCCTTATCTTTAAGCTACTTCTTACAGTGAAAAATAATTTTTTTCTTTTTTTGAAACAAGGAAGTTAACTTGAAAAGGAAAAAAAAAGCCAAACAACCAAACACAACAAAGAAATACTAAATGGAACCTAATTTCATTTCTTCATCTTTACTTTATTTTAAACTCCTAAAAATGCCTCCTTCCTTTCAGGATGAGTCCATGCAATATTATTATCTTCCTGTTGGTGGTGTAGGAGAAACTGTCCTTTTTAATAGGACAACCTGTCATTGCTGGAAAGGAAGACCACAGGAGAATAGCATATGAATGACTGAAGAAGAAATAAAATAAGAAAGTAAAATGGCAGACTTCTTCTCTTCCCCCCACAACCTGTTTGTTTACTTCAGCTTTAAGGAGTGCAGCATTTTGGTAGCCAGGAGCTAATTTGCAATTTTTCCTTTGAATTCTAATTTAAAATTAATTTTTCCTTGCCCCACCTGTTTCAATGAAATGAAATAAATCTAAATCAGACAAATTTTACTATGTGTAGCCACTAGAGCTCCTCTCCGATTTAATGAATTTTGGACAAAATGACCCAAAATTGGAATAAAGTAGAAATACTGATATGTATACCAGAAACTCCATGTCAGGGAATATCAGTAAAGCTTTTTTGATTTCTGCCTCAGGATCTGTAATTCCTAATTGAAGTAATGAATTTCCTGTATATTCACAACCTGTTGTGGGAAAATAACAGAAGATTGTCAAGGAGGATCGTAAACACTTGTAGCTGGGGTGTTGAAAACCACATGTATCACAGTAATTGTTGCTGAGCTTTGTGTGCTTGATAAGTAGAATATCTTTGTTTAGATAACACAGATCTGTGAAGGACTCAGAGGCACCTTAAACACACTTGAGATTCCTGCATTGCTGTGGGAAAGATCTAAGCACAGTGGAAAACTACACCTGCAAGAACCCTTGATATACAGGAGAAAGCAGCAGGTTCAAAAGCTTTTGCTATCTCTAGTAAGGAGCAAGCTCCATGGTACCTGTATCCCCACCTGTGTGGCTCTGCCCAACTGCTGCTGTGAAGATCCCCCAGTTTGTGAAGTAACAAGAACTTCCATTCATGGTTCGAATGTGGTTCATGAAGTAACTTCTCTTAACATTTCATCCATGGTTTTGTGGTTGTTCCTCTGTTCTGTCTCTGCTGGCTCACACACCTGTAAATGTTAAATATTTTTAAAATGAATTTTTCAATAGAGAAAAGTATAAACAGTCTGGGAAAGCTAGGCTGTAGCCTAAACTAACCTTTATTTTCTTTAGACAGAAGCTGAAGTTAAGGACATAGAGACAAAAAAAAAATAAAAGGCTTGGATTATCTATAACTTAAAACTACATTGTTATTAACATTGCTCATTTCTTTTGCTTTAAGTTACTTATGAAAGTAAACATTTTATGATCTCTGATTTTTTGCTTAGAAACAGAATCTAGATAATGATAAATCAAACTCTACACATCCCTGCATGAAAATTTGATTCACTTTTTATAGCTGTTATTTAGTGCTTTGTCATGGAAATATGGACAATATCTCAGCTAGAATTATTGACACTTTTTGTTTTGTGTGGGTCTTGGGATAACATCAATAGCTAATGATTAAAGCAACACAGCACTAATTAAGAAATCCATTCTTTCTCCTGGCTGCACAGTTGACTTTTCCAGTGCTATCAGAGAATCCTTTAGTCACTGTATGTTTTAGTTTAATCTTTGTTAGTTTCTGACCCCTTTTTACATACATGACAAAAAGTGGGAGAGGGAAGCCCTGATCCAAAAGACTCTGGCATTCAATAGAAACAGAAAAGAGAGACTGTTCTGATTTCTGAGTATTGTAAAGGTTTAGTTTTGGTGCCAATGTGGAATGAAAAGAAAAATAAATCAGAAACTGTTTAGAAAAAAAGAATGTATGGGGAGATATTGTTGCCAAAAAAACCTAAGGTGATATTTGACATGATCTGTAAAAAATTTTATGAAAGGTATCTAAAATCAACATATGGTAACACTTGAATGGAAAGCTCCATAGAGATGGTTGTCAGAAAATAAGAAGTATTTCTGTTACCTCTGTGGCTGCTATATCTTGCCTTACCCTCTCAGCCTTTGGAAGCAGCAATACCTTTGTAAAGCAAACTGAAAATACAGGATTGATATTTTAGATGAGTATTTTCTCAGAGTTTTCAGAAGACAGGCTTCTGTAATGGGGATGATTAGCAGAGATACTCTTCCTCTCATACTTTTATTTCTAATTTCAGGTAGTTCAGGGCTAGTTTATAAACTGAAACATGAAGGCTTACAAGATAGTTTGCCTAATTGTGAATGGTCTTCATGTTAGTCATATAAGAAGTGAATTCTCTCTTGAATAAATAGGCACTTCTCTTACTAACTGAATGTTTGACACGATTCCATTCATCACCAATTCAAGATTTATTAATAAAATTAGATAAATCAAAGGCTGATTTTAGCAGCACTTACTGTAATAAGTGATTTAGTAAAATGACGACTTTACAGATTTGAAGATGACAAGATTCACACTAATTTATTATGAGGTATCTCAAACCAAAGCATGTATATAGGCATAAACACAAAGCATATAGACACACTTGGCCAGTGAAATATGTGTATGCCAACACTTATAAAAGCAAATGCGTAAAATCAAACATCTAGATAGGTAGAGAGGTGGGTGAAAGAGACTAGCTTATAGTTAATATTTCCACCTTTGAATTTAAATACTCACAACGCATCAGCATTTCTTGATGGGAGGGAACCGAGTCTCTAGGAGGTGGTCTTGCCCAGGCCTTGGATTGACTTCATCAGCAGGCAGTCCTGAGAGGCAACCCAACTCAGTTGAGGTGCTGGATGCAGCCCACCATGATCCAGGAGAGCTCAGAGGGTCTAATTTTTGATCGCTATGTATAGGGTCTGAGATAAGTGACTTTTGTCAGGTACTTTTCTATTTCAGCCTAACCTGACTGTTGCAATATTGTTTTGTGCATGTCCAGAACTTGAAGATCCTGGTATTTTTCCATCAGTTGCACATGCCCAGAAGTTACTGAGTCTTGGGGTCCTGGTATCCCCCTCTCTGGGCTACAACACAATTATGCCAGATCCTAAGGGGTTTGGCTGATCATCCAAAATGATAAGGAGGGGAGCAGGAGCCATGTACTATGAAGGATGCCTCAATGCTCTGGTCCACTGCAGAAAGTAATTGTCATTATCATCCCCAGAGAACAGAGGAGGCAGGAGTCATGAGTGTTAAAGGGGTGTCTTAACACTCTGGTACACAGCCTTTCACAATCTATACTTTTCCAATGGATTGCTGTGTGGCCAAGGGAGGAGAGTTATACCCTGTATTGAGAGGACCATGAGTTGGAGGGAATCTTACCACCACACCAACTGATATGAATTTTCTTTGTAAAGAAAAAATAGGCCACTTCTTGCAGAAAATTGAGTGCTAAATTTGAAATATAATTTTATAATTCTGATTACTGTGATCTGATTGATAAAATTTCCTGAGTTTATTGTTTTCAATTTTGCCATGGCACTTTCTCAGGAAATACATATATGTGCCATCTGCCATATTTTTTACATGCAAATCAATTTCTGAATAACTGTACATAATAGTGAACATTTTCTTACCTTATAAATATCTGGGTAACAAAATCATGTGGTTTCCATGTGAGTTGACTGTAGACACCAGTGTTCAGCTTAAGTCCTACTTGCTTACATCAGACTTGCACAATGGCAAGAGGGCACAGAAGTGTTGCATCTGTATTGACTTGTCACTGCATAAGAGTGAGTTTCCATTAATTTGTTCTTACACTTGGATCTGAGCTGTTGGAACACTTGACCACTGATGAGTTTCAGGATGATGCCTGGAGAGGTTGTGGACATCTAAGGTATTATTCTTCCTTAGTCTTGCTCACCACAAATACAAATTGCCCCAGGATGTTCATTAGCTTTTATGTAAAGTGCTAGATTGTAAGGTCATTTGATTTTATAGGACATTACATGTGTTTTTATGTACGTCATTAAAAGGAAAGGAGTAAGGATAGTCCGACCCAGATGAATAGCAGTCCTGCCTGGGTCAGCAGCATGAAGCACAGATTCCCCAGTGTTTCCTAGGAATATTTTTGGTACAGTTAGACCTTATTATCAATTTGGGGATTCAAACAGCTGTACTTAAGATTTTACTGCTTTGAGCAGACAATTTTATTAAGGCCTCACACCAACAGTTTTCAACATGGTGGTAGGATATATAGAATATTGCTGTCAGCAGGGAGCATGTATTCTGTTAGCTTTTGGTTGGACTTCTCCATATCTAAAGATTCATTAATGCTTATCCCCCTTGGATATCATTCTCCAGCAGTTTAACACTAGCCAGAATGACTTTCATCCTTTGTGCTGTGCTTCCTGGGGCTGCTAGTCACTGCTTCAGTTCTTTTATAGGCTCTTTGCAGCATGCCCCAGTTCCAGTTGCATGGGTTTCCATCTCATCCACCTTCCTTAATAGCTGTTCATACTTGTTATCTAGTCCAGCTGCAGTGAACATTGGATGAGTTTTCATTGTTTTTTTCCAACAAGGCAGTGCTTGTTGAGATTGTGGGCTAAGTGATCTACTGAAACACACAGCTCTTGGTTACAGATGACCACTCAGCAGGCCGGCTGCCAGTTGCATCACATGGTGTATAGGGAAAAGATCACAGCATTTTGTTTTGATGTTTTTCAAACATCTCTAGTGTACTTGTCACTCATCAGCAAGTCGCTTTGTGTTGCTTTTATGCTATTAGCACAGCAGCAATAGCCACTTGGAGATCCACTAAGTGCAGCCACTTCTGCTGGCAATCCCCTGCATTTCCCTTTAAACTACCATCCTCCTGCTGTGATTTACTTGCTGCCATGAGACTTTATATTAAGACTAGTACAAAATAAGATTTTTTTAATGTCACTCTGTGGAATTATTCTGGAAGAAAATCAGTGTTTGTGAGACTTTAATCACTGACTTGTGAGATACCATTTAAACAGGTACATTCAAGTGGTCCCAGTTCTCAGCTTTTTATTGTTAATGTTAAACTGCAACAACTTTATTGAAATTAACAGAGGGATTCTGGATTTCCAAAGGTGTCATTGGGACCAAGTTATTCTTCACTTGGTTCAGCATTATTATTCATGAATATTTATTTTAATATGAGATCAAAGTCAGTCCTTTGTATCCTTAAAATGTTTGAGAAATTCATGGACAAGTATAATCTGTGCCCTTCAGTTAGGTTCTGATGAAAGACAAAAGAATTCACCTCAGACTAATTCTTCCAGATCTGTTTCATATTGTGGTTTTTTTTTATCCCCTTTAGGCTGTGAGCTTGCAATAGGTGGGTTTCTGTCCTAGTTGGAGTAGCTTTTGTCATTTCTCTTAGCATAAAAAAAGACAGAACCAAAACCAAATACTTTTAGTTTAATTTAACAAAAAAGGTAATTATTAAAAAAAATTATATAATTTGTAACTAAGAAGGGCTTTCCCATGCTGTACAGCTCAAGGGCTGTTTATTACATTTTTCTTATATCATTATTTTGCCTCACGGTGCCTGATAGAAGTTAATTTTATTCTTGGAAAATACAAAGCTGCTCAAGAATAGGCTTCTCTTTTGAAAAATGGAATTATGGAATACACCTGCTTTTGATCTTATCTGTAACTTAAAAGAAGAGAGTGAGGAAAAATATAAAATAACTCTACTTTCACCAGGCTATATTTGGATCTTGTCAAGTCAGATATGAATACTTAACCATATCTTTTGGTACTTGCTCCATGAAGACTTATTTTGATTTCTTTTAATGGTATTTCATTTTGGCATGATCTTTGCACTTTGTTGGGACCTCAAATTCCCAGTATGTCAAGTTTTGCTCCCTTAGAGCTGCTGCCCTTCACCTGTGAGCGCTTGCTTGAGTGCTCTCATGTTACTGTCATGTCCCAGTTTGGTTGAGAGGGGGCATCTCCCTGCCACCTCTTCTGTTGCAAGCTCTTTGAGGAGGGAAAACAAGGAAGAGAGAGCCACCAAACACCCAGATGCAACTTATCAATCTGAAATAGGTGCAAACATGCAAATGGCAGGGTCACTACATTCATATACTGGACATAGTTATTAATAACAAGAAAATTTAAATAATTATTATCTGCCTCTATTTCAATATCTGGATAAAATATCATAGAACGGTTTCCAACCCCTCTGCCATGGGCAGGGACACCTTCTGCTAGACTAGGTTTCTCAAACCCCCAAGCTCAAAACCTTGACACTTCTGATGATGGGGCATCCACAACCTCTCTGGGCATCCTGTTCCAGTGTCTCACCACCCTCACAGTGAAGAACTTTGTCCTTACATCTAACCTAAACCTATCCTCTTTCAGTTTAAAGTCATTAAAGTCTTATAAGTACAAGCCCTTGTAAAAATTGTTTCCAACTCTCTTGTAGGCCCCCTTTAGGAATCGTAAAGCTGCTTTAAGGTCTTCCTGGAGTCTTCTCTTCTCCAGGCTGAACAACCTGAACTCTCTCAGCCTGTCCTCATAGGAGACAAAGTTGCTTTTAGATAATTTATTTTATTGAGAAGTGATACTACAAAATAAGTGCACATTTCATTACTGACAATGCAACTAAGGTACCTTCCACATATTTTATGACTGTAACTGTTGCATTTGGTGCTAGGAGCTTATTACAACACTTTTCACTTGTGTGTGTTTTAGCCTGATGCTTTTATAACAATATGAATAATTATTTGTGTGAAAAGACTTTTAAAACACGTTAGAATGTTGTTTATATGGTTATCATCTGCAAAGGTTTGGTGTCTTCCTTTAAAAGAATATGTAGGGTTTGATACGCTATTGTTTGTGAAATATAGATTAAGAGAGGAAGGATGTAGAAATTATTTATGAAAAAAGAGATTGTTTACTTCCATCTCATAGGATTACTGTTTTATAACCATTTTCTAATAACATATTAAGTTAAAATGTTTCCAGAATTTTGACAGTAGGAATTTGAGAAAGCAGATATCTTGGGTGTGTTCACATACTATGTTTTTGTTGCTTTTGGGAGCGATGTTATTAAGGTTATGGACTCAGATGTATTTGCTTTCAAATCCAAATTTTGTTTCTAGTTTTTCAGTAATACTTAAATATCTTATTGTTAGAACCAAAAAAAGAACTGAAAAGCTGGAAAAAGTTATTTGCAGTTAATCAAGCACAACTTCATATGTTAAGTATTAGGATTCCAGGTGCTTAGATTTTTTTGGAGGAATTTTGCCTAGATTTGCAAATTACTTCTGCATAAAACAAAAATTTAGGAAGGACAAAACACACATTTTTTGTTATTTTGGAATGGTATGTCTAGGGTGTTTCAAAATCACTTTTAAAGTAGCAAAATGTAACTTTATTAGTGTTAACAGCCAAAATATGAAATTAAATAGTTGGGTTGGGACAGAACAAAGTATTTAATTGAAACGCATATAATAAAACGTGTTTCCTCTTAAAAAAAAAAAAAGCCTATCCTTTTTAATTTTGGCCACTTGTTCAGCATTTCTGTTTACAGCTCCTTTTTATTCTCTTTTGCCTTTATTCATACCTATTTGTTTTCATTCTTAATAAATGTTTCAAAAAATACTTTGAGTAAATGATAAAAGCAGGCAAGTGGCATCCGCTAGATGCGTAAACCAATCATTGCTCAATTCTCCATCCTACCAAGTTTGTTAAACTTAAAATAAATAAATAAATAAATGATGATTTTTTTAAGAACTTAAAGAATCACTGAGAACACACCCTAGGACATAAACTGGTCAGTGATGGGGGAAGGGATAAAGCACATATGTTGTGAAGCCTGCGCAATTCAGTTTGGAGACTGACATTCCTGTTATTTGCCTCCTAATAAATCTAAGAGAAGGCAATAATGTCCAGTGGTGTAGCTGCATGTGAGTAAGTCATAATTGTTGCAGGTTTTATGATTTTTCTGTCAGAAAATATTGCAGGACAGTCTGAATGATCTCTAATTTATAAGTGAAATTCTAGGAATTAAAGAGTTTAAGGGCATACAACAGATGATCATAACAGTGGAGAAACAGTGTCTTACTTTTGTTAATACAGAATGAGCTATTAGCAATGACAGTCTGAGTGTGTTCATGTTTTGGAAGTTGTGGAACATGCACATGCATGGCAGCAGCTCTCTCCATCACAGCTTCCTTGCAGGCGAGAGATGCCAAATCCTTATTTCCTGCTGCTAAAACAAGGGCAGGTTATCTGCCTTTCTGTGACATTCACTCTTTTAATAGTAATGTAAAATATACCCAGACTGAAACATAAAATAAACCTTCCAACTGTTGGTTTACTTAGTGTAAAAGATGTTTCATGGTGCACTGCATTTAAGAGGGGTAAGATCTTGCTAACACTGCTCATGGTAAAACTTGCACTTATTTCAGTAAGTGGGATAAGACTGTTGAAGTATATCCTGTGGGAGAACAGTATTAGCATCCCATCACTTCAATGAAGTGTTATATAAATATCATTAGATGGTTTTCTAAAAAAAAAAAAGTGGATGTAACTTCTATTTCCAGATTATTTCAATAAAACTGAGTGATAGAAACAGCTCCGTTTCCTCCAGGAGTATAAAAAAGGAGGGAGCAGAGTAGGTTTGTTCAAGGAAAATGTTAATACTTTTAGGAATGGATTCCCAGATCAATATCCTGAAGGGAATGAAGGCATTTCTCTGACAAACTTAAGGCAGGCGCCTAAGCTCTGGAGAGTTGAGCTTTCTTTAGTACCTGTATGGTTAGTATTTCCCAGTAGCTAGATCTTGGTAACTGCCTGCCCTCTGTGCATATATTTTGGATGATCTCTCATGCAGTGTGATGGATTCTTAACCCTAGAGATTAGAGTTTTTTTAGTCTTGAAACAGACAATGTTGTGCTACCTCACTAGAAACTTCCTGAATCCCTTACTGAAACCATTCCATATGCAGAAAAAAATATGTCTTTCCCCATCACTTGTACAATGTATGCATAGTTTTTCTGTCTCTCTCTTACAAGCTTATGCACAAATTAAATCTTAATTATGAATCTGTATTGGAGATTGAATCAGAATGCTAGCTACTAAGCCACAGAAAAGTGCAACAATCCCCCCTGCCCGACAGTCCCTAGTCCCTTATGAACAGTTGGGCCATTTATTACTCTACTAGTCTAAACAATTGTACCATAATAGCTAGAGTGAAACATTGCCACATAACTCAAGGTGCTTGTTTTTTCTAGTGTATTCCAGGAATTCAGCTCAAGGTGATGTAAAAAAATTCTAGCTGGACTACAGGAAAATGAAAAGTGTGTGAATTGCTGTGTGTTCTGTGACGTGCTGATCATAAATTAGATTGTTATGTCACACAAACTAGCCATTAACATTGAAAGACATTAATGTCCAGAAAACAAGGTCAAATTAGTTGTTTTTTCTTTTTTGTTTGTTTTGGTTTGGTTTATTTTTTGTTTGGTTGGTTTATTTAAATGCACATCTGACATCATAGAATTTTTTTTTGTCTGCAATTTCATCCTGTTTCTTAAAAACTGGATTTTTCTCCCTCTCTCTCCCACTACTATGTTTTCCTCCTGTGATTCTCGGGATAAATCCAGAGGAACTGTAGTTAGGAGAAACTGAAAATTGCAGATGCTGAGATGTGGCTGAACTAGAGAAACAGGTTTGCTGAACCATGATCTTCATTAAAATGACAGGAAACAAGAGCAGCTGCTGATTTTGGTGGAGCTATTCTGTTTTTCTACTGATGTACAGAAAACCAGAATAAAGCCTATTAAGAACTCTAAGATCTTTGTTCCTATGGGCTTGCTGTATCTCCAAGTTTTCCTCTGGATAAATATACAATGACTAGTGGAGATAGTGGGCTAGAGATATTAATTAACTTCCTTTGGAAGAAACTGGACTTAGCATCCATATGGGGACTCATGAACTGAATGTATCTTACTGATGGAGGAGAAAAAAGAGTAGAAAAAAGCTTAGAGAAGCAGGATCCAGTAAGAACTGGGCAGGGGAAGGAACCAGCAAAGCTCTTTCTCCCTTTGTTTTTTTCAGCTTGTTGAGTGCTGATTCTGCCAGGCCAGGGATCTTTATCATCCAACCCAAATCTAGACCTTTTTGGTCTCCCTTCCCTTCCCTTCCCTTCCCTTCCCTTCCCGTCCCTTCCCTTCCCTTCCCTTCCCTTCCCGTCCCTTTTATTCATGGCATGTTTCCCAAACAATATCATAACGTACTTCTTGGAGAGTAGGCTCAAAAAGTAACTAACTGTCAGTTTCATTAGGAATTGTGTTTGTGAGCACTTTGTAGGAGCAAGCTTCAGGTCTTTCCATAGTCCCTGACTAGCATTTTTAGGCTTAATTTTGTTTTCTGCAAATACATCCTGTGAGTAAAATTTGTGATTTAATTTGAAATCACATTGTGTTTTGTTGTTATCAGTTCATCTCCCCACTTCTCCAACTTCCATGTTTCTGATAGATTCATGGGGAAGAAAAAGGCTTTTACAATGAGGGTTTCTGGTTTTTTTTCTCTACTAATGCAAAAAATTTAGACATCATAACCCCTCTTTTCTCCTGCTTTATTTAATAGATTTTGTCATCAATGTGATTTTGTAACTTATTTTAATTCCTTACATGTATTTCTAGCAGGTAGTTAAAGCCAGCCTGGGAAATATTCCCTTAATAGTTTCCATGACTGAAAAGCTGATTTATTTATCACAACACTCGAGTTCTATAGAAATGAACATTTCTCTCTTTTTGACTTTTTGCTACTGAAATCACAGAAACACACTTAATTTTTTAAAAATGTGGAAAAAGGGCAGAAAGCCAGCCAGGGTTCTGTGAGGAAGAACAGAGCTCCAGGATGAACTAGGCCACTTAGAATAGGCTTTCTCAAGAGGCTTGTGAAAAAATGTTCAAATAAGAGCCTTGAATTGACCTTATTTTCCTGTTGGTTACTGTGCTTCCAGATTAAAAGCTGTTTTCTTTTATTGAAATCGAAAAGTGCCAAACATTGAACTTGCTTTGTAAGCCATACATCAAGACATAAAATATTTCAATGCAATGACATGACCTGACATTTTAAAGCAGATAATAAATGACACCTTGTCAATGCCACCAATTTATTATTCCCTCTCTTGAACCTCTGTGGCGCAGTGGGATACCACATTCTTTTTAATCATGGGCCTGTGTTAAACAAATTTTTACCAGAAAAGAATATAAAATGCCCCTAGTTGTTTCCTGCGCGCTGACCTCCCAACCATCCCACTGTAACATACAAAAGACAAAGGCTGTGTTAAATTTTTCATTATTTTATTCAATTTCTGATCCAATTACATGAGGCTCTTCCATCACTAACATGAATGTATATGCTATAGTGTCAGCTGCTGCACATTAATCAGGCTTTTTTTTTTTTTATTCGGTGGACAAGGGTGCTAAATCATTTCACTGAAAAAAAAGTGGGACAAGAAAGAGACACAAATGAATAAGGAGGAAACTCCTTTTTGTGTAATTACAGCAGGAAATCATTAGAGTGAGTGGCCTTCCAATCAAGCCCCCAAAGACCTGGAAATGGACCAAGTTGTACATCTTTTATTTTCACCGAGTTAGAAAAGAAGAGATGCTTCTTCCTGTGGCTTCACTTATGAACCTGCATGAACCTCTTGAACTGTGGCTAGGATGCTGATCTTGTTCAATTCTTGTAATGAATACACCAGTGAGCTGAAAATGTTTGGTATTATTAAGACTGATTTCTGGAAATGTGACAGAAAGGATGGGATGCATGGGATGCATATCTCTCTCACTGGAGTTTGGAGTGTTATCTTGGTTACTGTGAAATTTTATTGGTGAATGAGAGTTAGGCTTTCAGATGGGAAACACACAATAGCTTCTAAATGAAGTACTTAATTTTTTATATTTATTTCATTGAACCAGGAGAATAAGATCCCCTGTGTGATTTCTGCCTCTTAAGGGCTCTGGTCAGAGTTTAATATTACATTCATGATTAGCACTGATAGACATAAATACCCTAGAAGCTAGAGCACTGGTGAATTTTCCTGGCTTTTCAGAGTCAGAATTAGAAGTGGGAAACCTTTAGAGATAGAACCTCTAGTTCTCCTGTATGAAGAAGCAAGAAGGTTCAGAGTACAAAATCACATTTGGTTGTGCAGACCCTTGAATTTACAATAAAGCCTGGTATCAGAAGAGCTGAATGTCTGTTCTCAGGTTTTAGTATGGTTGCTCAGGTATCGCAGAATCATTGAATGGTTTGGGTCGGAAGGGACCTTTAAAGGTCATCTAGTCAAGCCCCCAAAGGGGTTTTGTATCTGGAAGGTCATGATTGACTTGAACAGCTCTGTAGCTTCTGGAATATAAATATTTGCTGGATTCACATGATTTGGAGCGGGTGGCTACTTACACAGACATTGTCTTGTTTTTCCCTTTGATGGTGAATGAATGAGAATTAACTTTAATTTTAGAGTTACATCTGTGGCAGTTAACACATCTTCTGTGTGCAGCATCTTCTCCAGAAACCTTTTAACACAAAATGTTATGCAAAATGTCAGGAATTATAAGTTTTCCTGTTTTGCTTTGGGGTATTTTTGTTAATTTTTTTTTTTTTTCCCCCTTGATATTAATTTAGCTTTAAGTTAGTGATTGGAAGGAATACAGTTTGCATTGCATTTTATATGTATCTCATAGTTGTTGGATGCATATTTGAAACCTTTTCTGTAATAATTGGAACAAATTCTGTGGATGTGACATACAGCAGAAAATAAGTGGGGGAACTTGACCTGTTTTTCAGCCTTTGAAGTGTTTATGTTTATATTTTTTACTTTTTGAAATACCCAAGGAAGTCTCTAGTGAAAGACCCATTAAAGCCAATAGACACTTGACTTCACTGAAATCAATACTAGATTTTTTAAGACACAAGTTCATTTGGATTTTCATGTTTAAATAGTGGAGTATTCTTCTTTTATGGATCATATACTTTCCATAGTTAAAAGTATCATAGCTTTTAAAATGCAGTTTATGATTTCCGTTATTACTTCTGCATAATGTAAGCACCTTAACTGTCACTGGAAATACAGATATTTTAAACTTATAGTGTATTTTATTTCAATGAGCTGTGTCAGAAAACAACTCTCCATTGTACTGCAGAATAAATAAGTATATAGGCAATATAGTAGTTTAGATGACAAATTATAGGTATACATTTAAAATAAAATCTAAAATCAAACCACAGGTGAGTTGTGGGGGTTTTTTTTGTTTGTTTTTTAAACTAAAGGTGAAATCCAGGGTTATGAACTGCAGGCTGGTTTTTAGCTTGGGGATAGCACGACCCATTTTCACAAGAAATGTGAAGACGTCAATACAATCTTTCTTTGTTATCTATCTTGATATTGACATGCAGTGGCAGCATATCATGGCAGAGGTAACCGCAAACCTCCTGCAAACTTTTTACAACACCTAGGTTACAACATGCAAAAGCTTCTTGCAACATGTAAGAAGCTGCCAGGACATAGATAACTTTTTTTAAGTAATGGGCAAAGTTATTGCAGAGTTCTCATGCTGTCAGGCGCTTGTTCCAGAGCTCTTAGTGGGTGGCAAGCTTGGCAGAATGGGCATACAACAAGCTGAAAAAATAAATGGCTCTCCCTAGGTTTAGAGAAATTAGAATGGGACATTTAGGCTGAGTGCAAGAAGATTATAGCAGGGATTTACAGTGACCTTCCCAAAGCAATGCCCATTTTTTTTCTGTTGTCCAGCGTGTAACAACTATGTATTTTTGTCTTTAATGTTGTCTTGGTAATGTAAAAACAAAAGTATGTGCTCCTTAATATCCTTCCATTACACCCCTCTTCCATCTTATGTGAGGCACAGTCTTTTTTTTTTTATTATTATTTTTAAATTTTTTTTTTCCCCTAAGGTGAATGGTATTTCTGAAGGAGAAAAAGAGTGTGTGATTCAGACTTCACACTACTTTTGTATATTGTCTCCCCATCAATGCTGTAGCCTGCTGTCATCGATGAATCACTTGAAGTTCTGTATTGTATAATAACATCATCTGGGAGACTAGAGAGGATATTGGTTTCCAATTCTTCTTTAAAATTAAGGCTGTTTTGGCTCAGGGTCTGGTCAAATACCTTGTGATATATTTTGTTCTAACTGCATCCCATTTCAACAGGTAGTTTAAGTTACTCCCCAAACCCTCTCATCAGGAACTACTGACCATAATATTTTACACTCTTAACTGACTTTCAGCTAAGTTATTTGTTATAGTCAATCAGGTGAAGTAGTACTTGACTTGGATGAAAGGCACTATATCATCCAAACCAGGTGTCATTACAGCATCATTACTACTTCAGAGTGCTTTTTTCCATCACTCATGGTAAACTTTGGCTGCGGTGTGTCCCATGAATCCCAGCACTGGTACTCGATGGAGTCAGTACTGTTTCCTGCTTTCTTAAACCTGTCTATGTGAAAGAGGACAAATATAGCTTGATCGCCTTCAAGATGGCATGTTGGTGTGGCAGCAGCTAGGGGAGAGGTTGCAAGGATGGAGTGCAACATCAGATATATGCAATCTGTTAGAAAGGACCATGGGTGACTGGCTGGTTTAAACTGTGTAAAGACAATTAATATGTAACAATTAAATTAACTGTGTCACTCATTTCTTTAGCTTTGCTAGTTTAGAAGGAACATTAGTGGGGCCTACAAGAAAACTGGGGAGGGACTTTTTACAACAACTTGTAGTGATAGGTGAAGGGTAATGGCTTCAAACTGGAGAAGGATAGATTTAGGTTAGATGTAGGGAAGAAGTTCTTCACTATGAGGGTGTGAGACACAAACAGATTGCCCAGGATGTGGATGCTCCATCACTGGATGTGTTCAAGGCCAGACTGGATGGGGCCTTGCGCAGCCTGGTCTAGGTGAAGGTGTCTTTGCCTATGGCAGAGGAGTTCAAACTAGATGGTCTTTAAGGTCCCTTCCAAACCAAACCATGGTGGCAGTGTGGAGGGAGGTATACTGAGAGAAAGGGTTAAAAGATTCTACAGTTATGTTGCAAAAGTCACACAAAGATAGATATAAAAAAGAATTAGTTGTCTTATAAAGATATAACATTTCTCTAACCGCCATCCTTAGTGTGTTAGGGAGTAATATCTATGATAGAGATGTAATATGGTATATGAGTTTCCACATTTGCTAAACCTTCTACACAAGTAAATGTCCCTAGTGCATCTTAGCCTGGCCTGCTAAGGGTAAGAATGAGTGACTGAAAGAAATAACTTTTTCTTCTTTCTGAGTAACAGCTTTTCGGCAGTATCAGTATGAGTGTGGTCAGAAATGTATGCAGTTTGAGGTTTCTCATCACAAACCTGAAACCAGCAAATTAGATGAGATTCAGGGAAAGACAGCTAAAATGCAGATAAACTAAGATGCAATTATGCCTGGTATAACAGACAGATGTGGTTATATTCCACTGTGTTAGGTGTAAAAGAAAAGCACTGGGAGATACAGTGCAGACTTGCATAGTATGTGCAGTATTTTGTACTAATAAAATTTTTATACACTTTTGTCAAAGAGAAAGCTTTCCTGTCTTCAGTAGGTTTTGACTTAACATTATTTAATTAAAAGTAGGTAAGAAACATATCCCTGTAACGTAAGTACCTTTACTAAAAAGCATAAGGAGGACTTGTTTAATCATGGTGGCTGAATGTGGAGTAGCAGCTTCAAGAATAAAGAGAAAGATAAAGATGATTATGAATATTACTATTATTTTAATAAGTGGTAAAATTGAAAGCAACCAAAATTATAAATTGTTGCAAAGAGAAGAAAATTTCCTGAGAAAAATGACCTTAAGGCAAGATACAGTGATCTGGTTGACACTGATGTCAATCCAGGATCATTTTGCTGAAGCCTGGAATTACCCTGACTGGTAATAGGAAGCAAAATCTGTACTCAGGAGATCTATTCTGCAGAATAGCCAGTATAGTCAAATCAGCTGCATAGTGAGAGCTCAGCATTTTTGTTACAGGAAACCTCTAACACAGCCAAGGTAAAATCCCACTGACCTTAGCACTAAGTAGACATCATGGTGGATTAAAAATTCTGAACACACTGCAGGCCCATGGTTTTCATGTCCTCTCAAACTTCACCTTTTTTTTTTTTTTTTTTGTGAACTGCATGTACATTCTGTTTTTTTGTCTTTCAATTTATTCCTTATCAGCTTCCAATAACACTACTTCATATGAGGCTTTATCACATTTCCCAAAGTGTTGTCACTGGAAGTCTTTGCAGACCTACAGCTTCCCATTTGTCTGCATTTTTGTTTTGCTATCTTATTAAAACAAATGTAGTTTCTGCCATGGCAGTATATCCCTCTTATAAAAGCAGTCAGAACTTTCAGAAGACAGCCTGAAATCAATGGTTACAAAAGAAAAACATCAACAGTGTTTATCTGATTAATAGCACCATTTTAAATATGGTAACCTAGGTAGGAAATGAGAAGGCTGGATATTTTGTGTGTTACAAGCAGCACATCAAAACCTTGAAGTCCTGAGAGACTACATTCAGGGATCCATTTTTGCATGTCAGGCCTGTAGATACTGAAATTTGTCAACTTTGGTGGCATTTATACCAGTATAAAATTGTGTAAGGGAAAAATTCAGTGTCTGGTTTCTAGAGATTAAAGGGAAAATATAGTAGTCTCCTGTGCCATTTCTGAATGGAGGTCTACTGTGTACACTGCTCCAGATATCTGCAATTGAGCTCACACACATACAACTTGGGAGGGTGGGAGGTCACCCTTTCTGCAAAGCCTCTTACTGAGGGGATCTCGTTAATCCGTATAGCCTGGTTCAAACTAATTAGGATGGATATGGACACTGTAAAAAGAAAAATAGACCGCCCGTCCTTGAGAACTCCCCAGGGACATGGGAGTGGAGAGATAGCTGCACAATTGCTGACTCTGAGGAAGGATCTGCAACAGACTGCACAGAGTGTTATTTCCAGCACCTTCTGGCATACCTGATGAAAAGCAATGGCTCTCAACTTTTAAAGGTGAGCTGCAAAAGCAAAGCAAGAATTAAACCTAATTAAGAACCAGTTTCTGTGCTGAGCTCTTCCTCTGAAACAACAGTGTGGGACAGTCAAGAAGAGAAGTACATGATAAGCCCTTTACTAGATTGGTTTTTTTTTTATGCACATGGACCCTTCTCAGGCTCTGTTAGCCTTTGTAACAAGTAATTTTATTTTTTACTTTTTTTTTAATACATATCTCTTCCACCCTTCCCCCGCCCCCCCTTTTTCACTTAGGAACAGGAAAGGAGGCACAGCAGTTTATCTAACCAGTTCTTTCTCTGAATTATTCTATGCAAGAGATGGTTTGAACATTTTCCAAAAGAAAGGATAATTTCATGAAACTGGCATAATTCTCTGAGGGGAAAAAATAGAAAGATGTTTTCTTATTAGTCAGTTCTAGTTTTATCATTAATCAGATTTTTTATGATGTGGTATCAGAAAGAAAACAAAAAAGAAAATCCTAATATTTGAAAGCTACACCTCACCCTCAATATATATATAAAAAAAAACAAAACAGGGAAGAGAATACATGCACTCGGTAGAACTCTCTAAACACAGATCTGCAGGGCAAAATACAGGAATCACAGAACGGTTGAGGCTAGATAGGACCTTTGGCGGTCACCTGGTCCCACCTGTCTGCTCAAGCAAGACCACCCAAAGGTGGTTGCACAGGACTGTGTGCAGATGCCTTTTGAATATCTCCAACGATGGAGACTCCACAACCTCCTTGGGTTGCAACCTGTATCTGGTTGCACTAACAGTGAAAAAGTGTTTTGTAATGTTCAGAGAGAACCTCTGAGGGGTAGTAAAGGCCCCATCCCTGGAAACATTCAAATGTCCTGTGTTTCAGTTTGTGCCTATTGCCCATTGTCCTGTCAGTTCAAGAGGATGTCATGGACTGCAGTGAACCAAAAGACAGAAGCTAGTTTATGTATTTTGTTCTAGTGACAAACAAGTCTGTAGCACAAGACCATCCCTGGCAATATCTTTGTTTCGTTTAAGAGAAAGACAGAAGTGAGTCTGGCAGTCCATGCCAAAGATGTGAAATATTACCTTCAGTCAACTCAAAAAGCATTTTTCTTTCATAATTTGGCCTTCAAACTCAGAAATGTAAGCACCAAGTACCACACATATCTTTACAATTGGGCAGCAGGTATGACCTGTTGCTTTTAATTCCCTTTTAACCATTGCTGAGCTGCTGTTCTTTAAATTGCTCTTCTGACTACTTAACTGCAGCTCAGGATTACCAGATGTTGGGTGTTTCCCCCACCACCACTTTTTTTTTCTTTCTTTTTTTCTTTGGTTCTTCTTACTTGAGTGATAGAAGATAATAGCTGTGTCATACTGATGTGTCAGTGACAGCCCCTGTGATGTCATGGCCATGTTACAGAGGGCTGCCACCACCTTCTGGCACTAGCCCTGGTGACGTTGTGGCCATTCCACAGTAGATAGAACATTGCTGGTGGTTGTGTCAGAGGGGTTGATGACATTGCAAGCCCAGGATAGATGTCTCCTGCTTGTCAGAGAGATGTGGGATGGAGAGCCTTGGCCTGAGCCTTGGATAGTCCTCTACAGGGAGGCAGTGGCTGCTCATGATGGTGGAGGGTGTCTGGTAGTTCTTGTTTCTCTTGATTTTGACATCCTCTGTTCTGGACAGAGATGCAACCAGATTATGGCATGCTTTTTTCCTCACTCTCCTCCACCACTCAGACAGAGAGTGTTGCAGCTTCCTACAAGGGCATTGATTGACCTAAGGATAAGAAAACACACATAGCCCCAGTGTGTACCATGTCATAGTCCTACAGGCAGCTGGAATGTCCCCAAATCTGTGAACCAAGGAAGTTCCACACCACCCACCTTCCCTGTAGCCTGTTCAGGTTTCATCAAACAAACAAACAAACAAACAAAAAATATCAATTGGAAAAAGAAGAGTGTGTAACTCAAAATTGGTACTTTAAAGTTTTTTGCCTTCATGCAGAGTGGCCTAGCTTTCCAAGACTGTACAGTAGTATATTAAATATTCTGGATGGTTCAGCACTTTTCTGCAGATCAGGGCCTTTTGCTGTGTTACTGATGAGAAACATAAATTCACTGGTCACCTTTGGAAATCTTGGTTGAAACCTGGAGAACTTTTAAAAACGGTTACAATTTGAAATTTATTTTCTTCTTTTATAGTTTCGTCCTTCCTTACTTCAGCATTTCCCTTAAGAAAGACTTCAAAGAACATGAGCAAAGCTCCACAGAAGATTATGCAGGTCACCACTGGTGGTTACAGGTATAAATTTCCTCTGAAACACCTTCACCTCCACCCTACTTTGAGCATTTCCTCTCCTGTAATCTCAGTATTCTTGGTGAAAACAAGTTGTTATCCTGACCCAAAGCTGATAAAATTTTCACAGCCCCTTTAAACCCACTGCCACTATATCAGTGTGTGTTGTTTGGGCTGTCAGGACTCGTGACTGAGTTATCCAGTGATACTCTCAAAAACTGTCTTTTTGTCAGCAAGCAGAATCTGTAGCATCTAATTATTACATGAGTACAGATCATTAGATCAATGTTGTAGTATGGTGTAGTAAAGTCAATGAAACCAGTGTGCCACAGATCAGCACAAACCAAAAGAAGTGAAGAAGGCTAGTTTTACACAATTAATGCTTTTCATGTGCAAAGCAGCACATGTTGCCTAACAAAAGCTCAGAAAGTGAAAAGGAGTGAAAGACTATTAGATGTATACATTTTTAAATCTAGATGAGAAAGTAGAAAATGTGACGATATGACATTTTTCTTCAAAATCTTACAAGTAATTCTTCTGTGTTTTACATAAGCAAATTCTTAAATATTATGCAAAATGCCACTGCTTTTCACCACTAAAGTGTTGGCGAAAAGCAAACACAACACTGTGATTTGAAGTCTGAAGTGCAAACAGATGTTGCTTATGAATTAACTTCCATTTGTGGCTCTAGTTATTGCGATCGAAAGAGGAAGATGAAGCAACTTCACATGCTGTGGATGCCGGCTGTCAATCTGCAGGATGCAAATTAAATTCTAGCTAATCCTTAAAAGGGAGTGCCTCTAAATACCATGGGTGAGATCAATTTTTAAATGCAATTTGGCTGCCTTTGGAACCACCTTTCTTTTTTTTCTTAGCTAGAAGACTTATGCCAACTCCTCATGTTAATAATGGAAAAGATGGATAGATACTTTAACCCAGCTCAGTTGGACAAGCCCTAGTTTAGAGAGTAGAAGCACATAGTGAGAAGATGGAGTGGATTAGGTGCTGCTGAAATGCTAAAATCTTTGCTTAGAATAATTGCTTCCTGAAGATTATTGCAGATATATCTAAAAGTCTAAATTGTGCCAAGACATGGGAGCTCACAAAGTGGCTTTAGGCTGACTTTGTCCTTATTTTACTGCCCTTCTGCTGTGTCAACAGATCTTGGATGCAACCAGACATCTTACCTAAAGTACTTATTTGTAATTAGGTGTCAAAAATAAAGTGATAACAGTAGCCTAATTCCAGTGGGTCTGTCTACCTGAAATGCAAATCTCTCTCCATTTGAGTAATTAAGCCATGAAATCTAGAGTGCTCAAAGCCTTTGATGTTTTGAAGTAATTAGCAATATGGAGAAAGATGCTGCTTTCTGCAAGTATCAACAGCTGATTTGTAATTAAACCAATGTGTTTGGTTTCCTGTTATTAACTAAGTTGTATTATTCATTATTTGCCACTATTTTGCCAGCTGCCAGCATTTGTAAAAATGTTTGTGTAGCCCAAATGCACTGTAAAGATGAGCACAAACTATTCAAGTCATTAATTATTGTTTACATGACTGCAGCGTGTAGGAATTGATCCTCATCATGCAACAGAGCCCTATCATGGAAGGAGCTGTACAAATCAAAACAACATTGTTTCAAGTTTGATAGCTGGCAGTATGCAATAATGAACAAAACAAATAGTAAAGAATTTTAAACATCAAATCCTCCGTTGTTTGTATTTTTACGGGATCGTGATAAAATGCTGTCTGTTCAGAATCTCATGATGACATGCATACCCTCAGTGACTATTAGGTAGTTTGCAAGCTGTTGTATATTGTATTCCTGGGCTGGTGCACAAAGTACTTTGATAAAACAGGCTGCTTTCCTTCCTTGGACACCAAAGTGGTAGATGGGGTCTGCAGAATACTGGGCACACAGAAAGGGAGCAGAGGTGGTGGATCAGGGGAGGGTGTGTGTCCAGATTTGGAGAAGGCACAGCAGGTAGCAAAAAATGTGCAGGAGAGTATTAACCCAGCTGCAGGATTGCATTTCTTGCTGGGAGTTTTGCATTTAAATGCTTCATGTTAGAAAATGCATGTTGGTCAAGCCCAAGTGGTTTCTTCGTTGAGTTTTGCAGGTGCATCTGGCAAAGTGAGCATCTGTGAGCAGCCACACGTTTTCGGAAACAGTTATCGCTCTCTCTTTCTCCAGCTCGCTAAAAGGCAACCACTTACCTCACAACTCTGATGTATATTCCAGCATTGGTCTTTGAAAGATGTTTCTTCATACCATCTGGACTGGGTTGCCTAATGCTCATAGTTCTTATATGGGGGTATGGGAACTGCTGGTTTAACCTCAGACTTACCACACTTTCATCTGCAGATGCTCATCATGGAAAGCTAACTGGTCTTACCACACTTTCATCTGCAGATGCTCATCATGGAAAGCTAACTGGTCTTACGTCCATTTTCCTCTGCTTAAAGTATTTGTTGCTTATGGAAGTGGGAATTATTTGATTAGCTGTGTCTTTTTATTATTCTGATTATTTTATAAACAGCTTCTAATAATCACAGACCATTAGTACTCTGCAGGCTAACAAGGTAGCAATACTGAGTTCATCTAAAGACTGCATGTTAACCAACTCCACTTGGTCTTTGTCCAACCCGTTCTTAAAATCCTGCAAAAATGGGCCTTCCACATCTTCCCTGGGGGACCTAGTTATCTGGTATTCACCTACCGTTTCATGACATAGATTAAAGCTAGTAGGCTTATGTAGTACACAGGACAATAAATGATAAACATTTAACTGAAGAATTAAAAGGCTATTGTAAAATATTTGGCAAGTTTACTGAAGAGTAAAGCACCTATTATTTTATTGGTACTGAAATTATAAACCAATTTGCAAAGAGGTTTTAAAGTATTCTGAGCTGTTTACTAGGTGTTTTGTAAACTAGCTATTTTGGATGTTGATGCTGCTAACACTGAAATGAGCATGTTTAGGTAGGGATTAAGGCCAGTGAAACATATTTCTGATCAGACACAGCAAAGCTTAAACTTGTTTGTGAAAAATATGAATTGAGGCTGTTCATAAACATATTTGTAAATGCTGGGTATGGATGAGATTTGAGTCATTTTTACAACTTATGACTTTTTTTTTTCATTATTTTCACAACAAAATTTTTAAAAAACAATTTTTGCAGTGTTTCAATAATAAATTATGTTTTAATTATCAGACTAATGAAATGATTCTGGGAATATCATCTGCCCTTTTAGGGTAGATAGGTAGGGGTGAGGAATAAGCAAGTATAATTTACACCACAAAATATTCTTTTACTACTAGAGTATTTCAGTCCTGAAATATCTGCAGAATACCCTGGTATATTCTGACATCACACATTGTGTGCAGACAATGCCCTTTAGAGATAAAAATGGTGTCCATACTGCACTGTTACAGTAACAGTTACCTTGTGTGATTGCTAGCAATGTAGATGGGAACAGAAAAACAGGTTTGGAGACGCTTCACAGGATGACAGATAACGAGAAAAATTTAGAGGAAGGTTTCCTGATGACAACTAAACCACAATTTCTTAACTCCCTCCCCTTCTCCCCATTCTCCAGCATCAAGCTCTTTACAGGCTTTAGAGGTTTCATAAAAAGTAAAATAACACATTAATACGAAGACAAAGTTATTCACACCTGAAACAGTGCTTATGATATACCTGCAAGTGCAACATTGCTGCATAAAAATGGGTATTTGCATGCCCAGCTTCAGAGATACAGATGAAAATCAAGCTCATTTTATTTGGAGATTTATTTCCTAATCTTCCGTATTTAGTTCACAGTCCAAGCTCTGTAAACAATATGATGTCTACAGTACTTATTCCTCTGAAGGTTTTCTTCCACACTGTGTGTCTGGCTCCCAGTGAGTCTTAAAGGATCGGACCAGTTTGAGAATCACTGATAAGATACTGGAGGCAAATAACAACCTTTCAGATTGTATTTTTCTTCCATTCAAGTGAGATTTAGTTACTTTACTTTTGCAACAAAACAACCTGAGATTTCTTTTTTCTATCCAAAACCAGGGCTGTTATCTATGCTGTAGGCAAAGCTCTCGCATGTAGTCTGAGTTTGTTTTCAGGGACATAAATCTATTGTTTAGATGGGTGATGTATTAAAAGAAAGAGGTTGCCTGTGAATCCTCAAAGTAAGGAGAAGGCACTTGAAATCCTGAATGATAAAGAGGAGGTATAAACAGTGGCTTGTAGCAGTATCAAAAAGCCTCACCTACATAGAAACCAGGGCAATATTTACTGGAAGTAATAAATATTTGTAATTGTTATGTGGTGCTTTTCCAATGATATTTCATGGCTAGTTTTATTTTGAGTTATTTTTAAAACTTCAGTTCCTCATGAAAACAAGTTGTATAGCTTATGGTATTACTCCAACAAAATGATTTCCATAAATAAAACAAGAGGCAATAGAAGGGAACATATATAAAGATTAATGCATCAGACTTTTAGGCTTACACTGACTAACAATAATTTCTGAGTCTTAAGTTATTGGGAAGAAAATCTCTCGTATGGAAACAGGCAACAAATCCAAAACTACCTGAGCAGCATGGGCAATTTACTTTCCTTTCACTTAAAGAATTGTATTTTTATAGCCATTTTCCCTGAGCTTATTGATTTTGTATGCAATTTTCTCCAGAGACAGAAAGCAGCTAGATTTAGCACACAAATGGATGCAGGCAGCAATTAATGTTTTGTGCTGTTTGTCAGCCTAATGCAGCTAGTAAGAATTGCTGTGGGCTTCCCTGCACAGGATGGGAAGGGGAGTGTTCCCTTCCCACAAAACTGCATGGGAAGGTGACCAGGCAGCCGTGGAGCATGGACGCCAGAAAGGCAATGGCACATCTGGTCCTTCTGGATTGGTCAAGTTAAGAGGTGCATGTATGTGGACAGGCAATTAATATTTCCTTCTTTAAAAAGGGAAAAGTCACAATCAGATGCAGCTGGAAAATGATACCTTACCTTCCACCACTTTCAAATTAATTTCCATTGAATTAAGTGTGGAACAAATAGGTGAAGAAAATGTCAGAGCATGTAAAGTCAATTTGCTAATTAAGGGCAGTTACCAACTTTGTCATTAAGGCCTGGGTGCTACAACACCTCTTCATTCCCCTCACCCCTCAAAAAAACCCCCAAACTCCAACATAGGCTGGATCCCAATTAATGTCTGTAGCAAGTAGGAACCAAATACCATCAGTTTGTTTAGAAACTTCAGTTTCATTTATTAGTATAGTGACAATGACAGCACAATAAGAAATCAGCTTTATCTCATTTTAAATAGAAATATATGGAGAATAGGGGCCTAAACTATTACTATTATGTAATCCTTAAATAATGTAGAGAACACAGGATAATAAATCATAACATTAGCAAATCCATTAAGATCCTTCTTTAAAAAACCAATAAAAGTTTGAATTCATGTCTGGGACAAAAATTTAGCCCACTTTTTTTTTCATTCTAGCTTATAACTCTTTGTTACAAAGGACCAAAACAAACCATAAAGCAAGATTCAAGTGTTTGGAAGGTACTGCAGGTTAATGCACTGCTGCTGTTTTGCAATGTAGCACGATGCAGTTCTATCATCTAAGGTGGATATTACCAGTAGAGTGAATCTAGAAAAAGCTGGGCTACAAACTCAATACATGTCCTACAAACCACACATTACTGAGATTCTCTTACTTTAGAATAATAAAGATGTCAATGCTGCAGCTCTGCAGACTGGAAAATAATTATTTAATGACATCCAGTGCCACTGGATCCAAAGAGCTGCTAATGATCTTTCTCTTTTGTTTTCCATTTAAAAAACATGTTCAGTATAGCTGGCAATCATCAAAACAAGGCAGAATTGAAGCTGAAACCTCACGCTTCCAATTATGAACAAGCTATACACATTTTAAAACAACAGTCTGGAAATACTGGAGACCAGATGCAACCTCTCACCCTTCAGATCTACCTACTTTAAATCTTTTCTTGGTTTCTGCTGCCTTGCCATTTGCTCTGTCACTGCATGGTGATCTCTTTCAATGGGTAATAATCCAGCATATCTCACAGGCTAAAGAGGCATGGTAGGTTGGATACA
The DNA here is from genome assembly GCF_000691845.1 of Merops nubicus. NCBI lineage: Eukaryota > Metazoa > Chordata > Aves > Coraciiformes > Meropidae > Merops > Merops nubicus. Next base: position 46,908 of record NW_008607412.1, on the reverse strand, counting down.
TTTCCCACAAGACATACCTTATTAACTTCAAACAAAACTGCCAGGGTAAACTGGTGATCAGAAATCTTTACAGGAATGCATGATTAGAAATACATAATGAAGGAGAATCAGGAAATTCAGCTATTCATAGTGAATCTCAACACTGTAAAATACACAAATTCAGAACTGATGGGGAAGACTTGACATTCTCAGGAACCAAATTTCTCATTTTTACTCTCCTTGTTTCTGCCAGAGCTGCTTTGTATCTTGTGTTATTTTTGGAACAAGGGGTTTGTTTTTCTGAGGACTTTAGGAAGCTTTCATCCATGGCTCACAGTTCACACAACCTTTGTTTACAGTTTGCAGGTGAAAAAAATTACCAATTTGCAGCACAGAACTTTGGTTCGTATTCGCTTACAACAAATGCGCTTTGCGCAGAGCGTAGTTACAGTAACATCTTTGGGCAGTGTGTAGCATCACAGAGCGTTGTTCTGGAGGTGGCTGAGTACCCGCCCTGGGCCATCCAGTCCCTGAGCATGCTGCAGAATTGAGCCTCTAATGAGGCATGCCTTTTGCACGCTTTTTCAAAGTAAACCACCGCTTGTTTGCGACGTGTAATGAAGACAAGCAGGAGCTGGACGTGGCACAATTAGAGAACAGTTTTTAAACCTCTGTCTTGTATTGTGAGCAGTGACATTTTAAGAATTTTTAAAGAATTTTCATTTCAGAAAGTAAACCATCCCAGGCTCTGACTTCTATGGCAGTAGAGGTTCAAGGAGTGGAGTGTGGGTAGAGCTCCTGCCACTTGAACTGCTTTTAGAAATCCCAGGGCTCTTCTAATTTCATTCAAGATTCTGTGCAGCCACCTTTCCCTCCTTGCATCCCTTCCACATGCTCAGGAACCCACAATTTCTGAAATTCTTAAAAATCTTTGTATGTGGAAGGTGACTCTTTGGCCTTCCACATGCATGCAATTGCCAAAGCAGCACTGGTAAGCAGCACTGTAGGACAGTGTGTGCCAGCAGAAATCTCAGCAAGGAGGGAATGCAACAGCTCTGAAGTAAGACACAGGAAGGTTTAGTTTCCAGAGGAGTCTGGTAGAAAAACTCATTCTTCTGGCACAGTCTACAGAGCCAGTTCCTGTTATGATCTGGTGGATACACTTGACAGAAAATGCATAATCTAGGAAGACAACCATGAATGGTGTTTCCTGCAGAAACTAGGTGATCTATGAAAAATAATTCCTAGACTGGGGAATTCATAATGTAGAAATATCAAAGTTAGTTTAAGTGAAGAACTTTTGTCCTCACCTGAATATGAAATATGAAAATGGAGACTGTGGTTAATCACATCTAGTACTACTGTCCCAATATTTTATATTTGTGTATATTGGGCTTTCTTCTAATGGAGGAAACTAAATGCATATTGACTCTTAGAAATGCATATTGTCCTGATACGAAGGCTGTTGTCACTATGATAAAAAATGCTTCACAGACCTCCCATATGGTATCTATCAGAATAATAAATTCTGAGGTTTTGATACCCATAATCCTTTTCTAAAAGAATCAGAAAGCTTTTGCAATTTTTCTATGATAAAACTCATCAATCATACTGGTCGCAACTGCATAATCTCTCATTATTGCATTGTGAATTTATTTCCTATAGCTCCATTGCTTCTTAGTGTTTTGCACATACACTCTCTGTCTTTAGAAGATTTATGTGCCTTGGTTTTGAGCTTCACAATAGTTTAACATGTATTTAAATAAAATTATTTTAAGGAAACATCAGAAGTCACTGTGTGTCATTTATCGGTGGGGAGTCAGATAAAGCAGAAGTTAGGAGGGTTGCAAACTGTGTTCAAGGTTGCAATAAAGTAACCAATCATATTATACATATAAGTGGTTTACCTGTATGAATATCAGACAAGTGCCCTGACCAGACAGGAGAAGAGCGTGCCTGTCCTGTGTGTTATAGTTCAAGGGTGTGTTTTACCAACACGAAAATTAAGATTCCCCACAAATCATTGTTTCTTTTAGAAAATAAGTTTCAACTCAGTTTACAATTATATTTCTTGAGAGGTAGAGAGGACCTATGACCCAGTTTGGCTGTAACCTCTTTATCCAAAAACCCAGTCAGAGCTGCTTTCCCAATTGTGTATCTTAAGGTTTATTGAGAAACTTAACAAACCTAGTGCATTTGGAGCTTCTGGTAGCACCAGCTGGATTTCTAGGCTCTAACTTAAGCCTTATTGTTTCTTGGATACAATGATTTCAATATGTAGGGTAAGAACATACCATGAAAAAGCCCATGGGTCAAAATAAAGAACTTAACCAATTACCATCACGAGTAAAACATGGGTACAATGATTTCAATATGTAGGGTAAGAACATACCATGAAAAAGCCCATGGGTCAAAATAAATAACCAATTACCATCACAAGTAAAACAGGCTCGACTTAGGGAAAGTGAATGTAATTTACTGCCAATTAAAATAGACTTGAGTAGAGCAAAACTAAGACCAAATTAAACCAACACCTTATCCCTCCTCCTACTTTGTCCCAGGTTCATCTTCACTCCTCCATTTCTACTCTTCGGCCTCCCTCCACCAAAACGCAAAAGGGTGATGGGGAATGGGCAGTTGTGGTTAGTTCATGATAGCATCTCTTTGCAGCTCCTTACTTCCCATATTGTTCCTCTCCATGGACAGCAGTCCTTCACGATAAACATACTCCAGTGTGGGCTCTTTCTTCAGGTGTTATCCACCTGCTCCAGTCTGTGTCCTCCTTAGGTATCAGTTTCATCATGGTCTCTATAGGAGCTGCAGAGGAATCTCTGTAGCAGAGATTTATGTTGTTGGGTGTTGCACTTCTAAACAGGCCTTCACATGGGCCACACAGAAGGAATCACAGTACCCTGGGGTCAGCAGGGGTTGTGCAGGGGTTGGCACTGCAGAGCAGTGGGAATTCAAATGCAGAAACAATAGAAGTATTTCAGGGTCACTCAGAGACAGGACGTACCATTAAAGCATTCTCTCTCTTTAAGGCAGCAATAGGATATTTTTAAGTGTTTTATACCTACCACAGTAGAGGTTGATATTTCTTTGCCTACAGCACATTCTTTGCAGTTACTCATTACAGTTAATTTTGGTAACATTGTTGAGCTCTGTTTCCAGATACTCTTGTGGGGTTACATTGAATACCCTAACCATTAACAGTCTTGTCCTAAAACCCACTGCAAACATTACCAGCCTGTCTAAAAATGTGTTCAGCCAGGATGCACAAAGCCAGTGCACTGGTCAGGATGCTGCTTTTGGCATTAGTGTCTGATTTTTTCCCCTCTTTCTTTTTTTTTTGTGTTCCCTTAAGTCACTTGATTGCAAAGCACTGTACCATCCTCAGTGATTCCACCTTTAGTTTAAAACTAATATTGATGTGTTTTTTCAGCTCTGTAGTTCAGTTGATTAAGCAACACACTCTTAAACTTATGTTTCCTTGCCTTAAGGGGCAATAGGTTTTATACTTGATCATGTACCAAGGGCCAGGTACAAAAACCCTCTGTCTGAAGTCACATCTTTATTTGTGGACAGTTTGTAAGGTTAAATTATATATTGATGTGTTTTAACACCAGCCAGCATCCAAGCACCACGTAGCTGCGCATGTAGTCACCATTAGTGGGATGGAGGTGAGAACTGGGAGGGTAAAACCAAAAAGCTGTAGGTTGAGATAAAGGCAGTTTAGTTATTAAAGCAAAATTTCTGCACACAGGCAAAGCAAACCAAGGAATTCATTCACCATTTCCCATCCACAGGCA